>NC_083740.1:21134887-21434887 GCF_033458585.1 Syngnathus typhle
CTGATGTTTGTAACAAACCAATCCAAGTCAAAATTAACACAGAATTCAATGGGTTTTAGTGAACAAAGCCAAACACAAAAATTAACTATAAACTACATGTCCTACTTTTCAGCCCCAAAAACATGTACGGGAGGAATTTTCAGAATTGTCCGGGGTCTCTATTTTGCAACACCATCGTGTGCAATAATAACTAACCCAGATTCTACCATTGGCCACAATGCAATGCGAGATTCCACTTAAGGTAAAAGATTTGCAAAGTAGAAAATCGACGACAACAACCCATAATTAGAACATAACGGCAGCAATTTGTCTCCTGTTTATATCAATATATTTTCAATGTACAAATATGTTTTCAAACAATTGAACGTCTGGCTTTTCAAAACGTTTTGGGCAATGCATGGTCTCTCTTTCTTCTTCTTGGTCCTCCATCAGGGTCCGATGATGACGTTGTCTCTGTACTCAGCGATGACTGCGCATGTGGCTCCGCAGACTGAAGCTGGAAGCACATAAGCGCCTGCAGGTGCTACATTTAAAATCTGCATTTTGGGTTGAGGGGGATGCTGCTCTGTGACATCTGTCCCTTGCTGCAGCTAGACGCTGTCGCCGATCCCTCTCGAAGGCAGTGGCTCCAGTGGGTCTTTTGGAAGTGAGAGACCTCCATTACGTTTTGTCACAAGCATGCACTTCTAGATGGCGTGGTTGAATATCACTCCACTTGAGATTACTTTTCAGAGTGTCCTTGTACCTCAGTTTGGGGCATCCTCGTTGCTGTGAACCTTTTTCAGCTCACCATACATGACTTGTCTGGGTATGCGGCTGCTTTCCAGTCGTATCACATGGCCTGTCCAACACATCTGAGCCTTCAGCAGCATCGAGTATATACTTGTTGAGCCAGCTCTGTCTAGTTCTTTCTGATTGGTGACTCTGTCCTGCCAGGCGATGTTCATAATCCTGCGCAGAGACCTTTAGTGGAATTGCTCAAGCTGTTTGATATGCCGACGGTCTCACAGCCATACAGAAGTGAGGAGAGGAACACAGCTTTGTAGATCTTCAGCTTTGTCGACTGTGCAATACCTTTCTGCTGTAGGACCTTCACTCTGAGTCTGCCCAGTGCTTGGCTGGCTTTCTGGATGCTGGAGGTGATCTCCTTGTCCAGCGATTTGCTTGTCGGGCCTTGCTTTACCCGTTGGAACTGGCGAAAGGGTTCAAATTTTGGGCAATGCATGGTCTACATCAGGGGTGCCCAATACGTCGATCGCGATCGACCGGTCGATCGCCAAGCCACTATTGGTCGATCGCGTGATATTAATTTTTTTTTTTTTTTTCGCACTTGACGCATGTACAAACAACGGCGCTAACAACACTACACAAACACGCTAGCTCGCGAGTTTCCTCCAATTGTCAGAACCCTGTTTTTTCTCTTTAATTTAAGAAAGTGTATAAAAATGAGTGGGGCAGCTCACTTTCATAGGGAATGGGAGTAGGACTTTTTTTTCACGATGACATATATATATATATTTTTAGTGGGTAGATCTTTGTGACTTGGTCATTTCAAAAGTAGCTCGCGAGCTGAAAAAGTTTAGGCACCCCTGGTCTACATAAAGTGGTATGTATACAGAAGTCTTCTGTAATTAATATTTAGGATTTTTTGTTTTTTAATTTTGTGGGAAATCTGCACCCTCAACAGAAATGATGAATTCACTGAGAACGTATGTTTGTGTGCGTGCGTGCGCGTGTGTGTGTGTGTGTGTGTGTGTGCGTGCGCTTGCATGCATGCATGTGTGTTGTGAAAGTCTGTCATCAAGCTTCTGTGATCTGTTTTGGCCATAGGAAATGGTGTGATATAATTTATAATGTATAATTTATAATGTATAACTCCCAAAGCTTTATCAGTCACAGAATTTCATCCAATGATTTTACGTGACCCTTCACTAGTTTGTTTGAAGGCACAAATTATTGTGAATCCCATTTTAGGTTCACCCCAACTATTTGTTTTACAAGTTTAAATTGATGACAGCGCTTTAGTGGGTAGTTGGCATAAGGTCAGGGATCTTAAGCGCACACACACGCACACACACACACACACACGCATACACGCAAACGCACGCGCACACACGCACGCACGCACACATACACACGCACACACACACGCACACACACACACTCACATTGTGTCCTGACCTCCACTGATCCCCTGAGAATAACTCAACAAAGCCCTCAGGTTGAATTGAACACAGGGAAAAAATAAGGCCTCGTTCGATGAATGGGAATGGTTAAAAAAAGAATCTCTGTCGCTCACTATAGCCATCTATCTAAGGTACCAGATACGGCCCGTCACATCATTTTATGTGGCCCGCGAAGACAAATTTTGCATCAAATTTGTGTCATTATTAGAACTGCAAATTGTCTTCACTTTTAATAATATCTTTTTTTTTTATATTTGACCTGTTTTTACTCATCTGATTTGAAAACGAGTTATTTGTCAGTTTGTTTTGTCGCTTTTACTGTATATATAATATGAGGTGCTCATACATTTATTTGGGTTGACAGTCATAATGGGCCTCCGAAAGAATCTATGACTACAATGCGGCCCGCAAAAAAAATGAGTTTGACACCCCTGATCTAAGGCCTTGTTTGATGAATCGGAATATCTCTACATTCATCTATCTACCATATCATCCATCCATCCGACCGTCCGTCCGTCCATCCATCCATCCATCCATCCATCCATCCATCCATCCGTCCGTCCGTCCGTCCGTCCGTCCGTCCGTCCATCCATCCATCCATCCATCCATCCATCCATCCATCCATCCATCAAACGGTTCTTGATTTGGTCCAATTTTAATTTCATCAGTTTGCATCATCCTATTTGCTTGTTAATCTATTCTAACCTTGGCATTTGCGCTCTGCTCCAACGGCATCCAAGAAGTGATCAAATTTCCTTTGATGGCTACCGAAACTATAGAAAAAGACCGGCCCTTGTTGACTGCATACAGTCATTGCCACAATAGTCAGAAAGAGTGAGACTGTACATTGTCACTGGCCTCTTTTTATATCATCCTTCTATCGTTAATTAGTAGAAAGCAGGATTTTTCCTTTAAGATGCATCAACTGGAATTTCACTCTCGTCTGTAACTGTCAAAGTGGACTCGCGCAGGCACCATATACACAAAACCCCAGTGAAGTCACTCAATCTCATCTTCCGTAAATTATAAATCAATTTACCATGCCCATTCGAATGAGTGAGAAAATTACCACGCCTTAATGCACAGCTCTAGGGATCACTAGACCAATGATTATTTTTTTTCTAAATGTTGTTTTAAATGATGACTCAAAGAAATTCCACACTGCCCTTTAAATGATAAAACTGTTGACAATTATTGGGTTGAAATGAAAATCACTGAAAAGCATCGTCCATAGATCTAAAATGAAGCATAATTTTATGTAATCATCAGAATCAACCCACATACCCTTTTTTTCACATGCTCATAACGACCAGATGGGCGGCACTGCCTCACTTGGCTACCCTGACTGCATGTCCATATAGAATGGTGTTGCACGGTACTGACTTTGATTGCAGGCCAGTATTTAAAAAAAAGTTAAAGATTCTAACAGAATGACTTTTCTTCTGATGGTGTGTGAAAATGTCACTGTTAGCATAGTAAAGAGACTTTAAGTGTGAATGTGAGTGTAAATATTTTAACTGACTAATGTGTATGTGGGCGGCTCGGTGGCGCACTGGGTAGCACGTCGGCCTCACAGTTAGGAGGGTGCGGGTTCGATTCCACCTCCGGCCCTCCCTGTGTGGAGTTTGCATGTTCTCCCCGGGCCCGCGTGGGTTTTCTCCGGGCACTCCGGTTTCCTCCCACATCCCAGAAACATGCTGGTAGGCCGATTGAAGACTCCAAATTGTCCCTAGGTGTGAGTGCAAATGGTTGTTTGTCTCTGTGTGCCCTGCGATTGGCTGGCAACCGGTTCAGGGTGTCCCCCGCCTACTGCCCGATGACGGCTGGGATAGGCTCCAGCACGCCCGCGGCCCCCGTGGGGACTAAGCGGTACAGAAAATGGATGGATAGATAATGTGTATGTAACATCTTTTCCATGTGAACAAAATGAGAGTTGGAGCTGGGTTGGTGTTCAAAGACAGTTCAGTTTTTTTTCAATTGTGAGAGAGATGAAGACAGTAGGAGCAAAGGAATGCTGTTATCAATCATAAAAACGCATGTCCTCCCTTCTACACAGAAAGATGCCAAAGTCTGCAAAACAAGGGAAATGCACGATGAAGAACAAGAGAGAGAAAATAAGAGTGAGAAACGAGAGAGAAAGTTAAAAAAAAGAGGGGAAGGAGAGAGAAACAGAGAGAGTGACAGAAAGGGGGGAGAGAATGAGACAGAGAGAGACAGACAGAGAGAGAAAGAGAGAGAGAGAGAGAGAGAGGAAGAGAGAGAGAGGGAGAGAGGGAGAGAAGGAGAGAAGGAAAGAGGGAGAAGAACCGATAATTTGTAGTCAGCAAGACTGTAGAAAAGATAACACCAGATAATATGTGATAAAGTGGCATCACAGAAAGCCCCAGAAGTTGACTTATTTTGGGTAAAACCAATGCAATATTGCATTACACCCATCCATTACCTCATTCAGGGTCATGGTAAATCTGGAGACAATTTCGGCTGATTTAAGGTGAGTGGTGGGGTATACCCTGTCAGTCACCCAGTAACACAAAGAGCAAAGAGCAACCACTCACACTCAAATTTACACCAATTTACCAATTTACAGCTTCCAATGAACATGTATTGTATGTTTATGGCGTGCTGGAAGGAGGTTGTGGTACCTGGATAAAATACAGAGAACACGGAGATTCCACACAGAAAGACCTGACAGATGGAAAACCAAAACAATCATTAATCAGCAGCGCTCACCACTTAAATTAGTGTTATTAAAACAAATGCCTGTATATATTTGTAAGAGTTTAAACAAACATATAAAGGGCTTTCGTTAATTACAGAGCATAGTTTATGATAGATTATTCAATGAAGTTCTTGTCCATCTTGAATGAGTACTACTGTACTAGGGGAAAATCATGTCAAATACATGATTCATGCACTATGGTGTAGAGCAGTGGTCCCCAACCACCGGGCCGCGGACCGGTACCGGTCCGTGGGTCACTTGGTACCGGGCCGCCAAGCCGCACAGAAAAAAAAAAAAATTATCGACGATCAATCAATTCAGGTCAAGACACTCGTCACGGTCACGTGACATGATTCCCTAGTCGAGCCCGCAAAGCTAATATGTGGCGACAGGCTAACTAACAGCATTCAAAACTGCTTCAACACATGGAGACCAAGCATCCTGCAATAAAAGACAAACCTTAATCACTTCGGGTGTCATTGTCTCTGATTACGTCTAGATGGGACCGGCTTGTTTCTGAGAAACAAACTCAGTGCTCCCACTAATTCAACGTAATGGTGAGTTTTATTTTTGTCATTTGTACTTGTTTTTATGTCAGTCGTATCATTTTATTTCATCGTATTTATATATTTATTATAAATGTATTATTTATTTATTTATATAAATGTATTATTTATTTATATAAATGCCGGTCCGCGAAAATATTTCTGACATGTAATCGGTCCGTGGCGCAAAAAAGGTTGGGGACCACTGGTATAGAGTAATAATCTGACTTCATCTGTGCAGGTCATTTATCAAATGTAACGAACAAGTAAGGAGAAGGATGTGGTAGAGAATGACAAAATAAAGAAGACTTTGTTAGACAGTTGAATTATTGTTTATAATTTGATTGACTGTATTGTATCTAATTGAACTGTTTCTTAAGTGAAGTGCACCTTAGAATGCAAAATGCATCCATTCAGCAGCAGGGTACATCTTTCAAGCATTGTACCAGTACCAGTTAAAGTTTTCCAGTTTTCCACAGTTATATGATTATTTTGGTGCAATGGCAATCTAATTTCTTATGAAATATTTTTCTAACCCATTCCATAGACATCTATAAAAATGCTTGATGGCTTGAGGTGTTGTCAGCAGAGTTGTCACTCTGAGGACACACACTCGTACTTAGGACAGGGGACTGTGCTATGCTGTTGTTGGCGGTAAGGTGGATGATTTACTCACAAATACTTAATAAATACAAAAACTTGCTGAATTCATGACGGATTTACAAACTGTGGTTTATGAAGAAACCTCATTAGCATGGCTATGATTCAGGCTGAAAGTTTAAGTCGCAGATTTTGTTTTTGAAAAACATGGCATAGTTATTTATGTCATTGCAGCCTGAATATTCAAAGCTGAGGTCACGATAAATAATTTTTGATTTTCATTGGGTTTTCCTGAGACCCATAACACCTTTGTTGGAATTACATTACATTTTTTTGGATGTGGTTGTGTTTCTTTGCTTATTAAGAGGCTTTGAGTAAGTCCATAGTTCACTATGTATAGTTTTTCAAGGCGGTTATGCCGTATTTTAAAGCAAAATGTTCAAAGAAAGCTGATTCTCTGTTGTATGAATGCTCTTAATTTATTTATGGTCCTTCATTCCCTCTGCTATCAGGCTTTACAACATGCGTGGCACCTGATAAACCTGTTTTGTCTCTACTAGCGGCACTTGTATATGTCCTTGTCTATTATTTACCCTTTTTTGATATTTTGGCACTTGTTTTATTCTTGCACTCATATTATTGCTGTGAGAAGAATAAAGTTCAATCAATCAATCAATCAATCAATCAATCAATCAATCAATCAATCAATCAATCAATCAATCAATCAATCAATCAATCAATCAATCAATCAACCAATTCGTTGCAGTCTGTGCTTGTCTTGTTTCGAGGCCGATCCAAACCAGACAGTGATGGACGCAGTCTCATCACCTTCCTGGATCAGTCCGATGAGAGGAGAGTCACCTGAGGAGAAATCATTGGTGTAGAGAGAGAAGAGCAGTGGGGAGAAGACGCACCCCTGAGGGGCTCCAGTGTTGGTGGTCCGGGTGTCAGATGTGATGCCCCCCAGCCTCACATGCTGTCTCCTGGTGATCCACTGACAGGTGGAGGCAGGCACCGCAAGCTGGATGAGCTTCTGTTGGAGGATGTCAGGAGCGATGGTGTTGAACGCCGAGCTGAAGTCCACGAACAGGATCCTGGCGTACGTTCCTGGGGTGTCCAGGTGGTGCAGGATGTAGTGCAGTCCCATGTTGACCGCATCATCCACTGACTTGTTTGCCCGGTAGGCAAACTAGAAGGGCTCAAGCAGAGGGCCCGTGACATCCTTCAGGTGGTTCAGCACTAACCTCTCGAAAGATTTCATGACCAGAGATGTCAGTGCGACAGGTTTCTAGTCATTCAAACCTGTGATGGCGGGCTTCTTGGCCACTGTAACGATGGTGGAGCCCTTGAAGCACGAGGGAACCTCACACAGCTCCAGAGAACGGTTGAAGATCCGTGCAAAGGTGGGCGCCAGCTGCTCAGCGCAGACTTTCAAGCAGGAAGCTGACACGCCGTCTGGGCCCGGTGCCTTCCTGGTCTTTTGTCTCCGGAACATCTGGCGCACTTCCTCCTCACGGATCTGGAGTGCGGGCGCGGCCCCTGCAAGAGAGAGAGAGGGTGACAACGATGATAGAGGTGTGGACAGAGTAGTTGTGGGGAGAGGTGAGTATGTAGATTGTGCTGCAGGAAGTCCCGTTGTGTGGGAGGACCGATCAAACCTGCAGTAGAACCTGTTTAGCTGGTTAGCAAGCCTTGGGCTCTCCACAGGACGTTTCTTGTACCCCGTGATGCTCTGCAGACCTTTCCACACTGTTGAAGGATCAGGATTGGCAGAGAGGTGTCTCTTCAGATTCTCCCCGTAACACCTCCTGGCTTTCCTGACCTCTCGGTTCAGTGTGTTTCTGGTCTGCTTGACCAGGTCGCGGTCGCTGCTCCTGTAGGCCTCCTCCTTGACTTTGCGCAGCCTCCTGAGGTTCGGTGTAAACCAAGGTTTATCGTTGTTGTACGTGCAGAAGGTCTTAGTCTGCACACACAGATCCTCACAAAAACTGATGTATGATGTGACAGTATCAGTGAGTTCATGCAAGTCTGAAGTTGCAGCCTCGAAAACTCCCCAATCGGTGCAGTCAAAGCAGGCTTGAAGGTCCTGCCTTGACTCCACTGTCAATCAATCAATCAATCAATCAATCAATCAATCAATCAATCAATCAATCAACGTTGATGTGTAACGGACGAGGCAGGGCAACACGTACTCTTTATTTAGGGTAGAGGGGAAAAAGGGGAAACTGGAACTCCAGCTGGACAGGTGCACGAGGCAGGCTTACGAGCCAGCGAGCGAGCTTCGTGTGTGTTTGAGACAGACAAGGGCAAGGGAAGTTCGTAGTCGGGGACAGGCATGTGGTCGAATTTAGTAGCCCACAAAGCAGAGCAGGAAAACAAGCTGGAAGCAAGCAGGTATTTTGCTACATAGCTAATAAGGCAAACAGGAACCAGGGAACAAAGCAGAAACAGGTGACAGGCATGTGTATGTCTAATTGATTGATTGATTGATTGATTGAATATTTATTGATCCCCAAGGGTGGGGAAATTCAGGCCCCAGCAGTATCCATACCACAGAGTAGGTATACAAAAGACACACAGATGGCATGAGCGCAACTCAATAGGCTCTCATAAGGTTGCCTGCCACACAACGGCGCCACAAAGAAAGTCAGAAAGTGCACAAGATAAAAGCCATCAAAGCAAATCAAAGCTAAAAGACAAAGGGAAAAAAAGTAACAGCGGCCAACCAGCACCCCTCAATACAAGAGAACACCCCAAAACACACAAAATAACCTCCACGGGGTCCATCGACAGGTGCATGGGCAGTCCAGTTCAACGGCGCCCAATGGGCCGTGGTCGTGAACCAATGAAAACATCACAAAGCAGGCAAACGTGTGAGCAGCGTCCCAGGCACCCAGTCGGGGCACGTGCAGATGGTCACCACGGGGCTAGCATGGCGTGCACATCAGTGAGGATCTCTCCTGGTCCACCAACACCGCATCACTGACTAAGGAAGCCCAGCGCCGCCTGTACTTCCTGCGGAAACTCAGGCGAGCGAGCGCCCCTCCGGCCGTCATGACTACTTTTTACCGCGGCACCATTGAGAGCGTCCTCTCCAGCTGTATTGCTGTTTGGGGTGGCGGCTGCACTGACTACAACTTGAAGGCCCTGCAGCGCATAGTGAACACGGCTGGTAAGATTATTGGCGCTTCGCTCCCCTCCTTGAAGGACATTTACACCTCCCATCTCACCCGCAAGGCGACCACGATTTTGAGTGATGTGAGTCACCCCGCTCACTCTTTGTTCGAGCTTCTGCCCCCTGGGAAGAGGTACAGAAGCCTGCGCTCCCGCACCACCAGACTCTCAAACAGCTTCATACTCCAGGCTGTCAGGATCCTGAGCTCGCTTCCCCGTTCTGCGTAGCGTCCTGTACTTTTACTGTCTGTATGCACACTGGCTTTTATTCGTTGTGTTATCTATTTATTATTTATTGTTTGTGCCTTCTTGTTTTTTATATTGCGTTGTTTACTTGTATGTCTATCGTGTAATATGTTTTGTCACCGTGGGATAGGTAGAACGTAATTTCGATCTCTTTGTGTGTCTCGGCATGTGAAGATGTTGACAATAAAGCAGACTTTGACTTTGACTTTTGACTTTGAAAGTCATTGGTTCCGACGAGCACGAGGGAGCGGACTCCCCACAGGGGTTGCGGCTGCAAGGCCAAGGCGAGGGACCCGGTCATCACTGGCCGGATAAGCAGGAAGATGATGATCCCAGTCCCAGGAAGAAAAAAATGAAATATCCGATCCGAAGAGATACCGAGGTGCGGTAGAAGGCTCCAGCATCGCCGAATGGACAAAAAGACAAGAAAGAAAAGTGAGAAAAGAAGGAAATAAAGAGGAAAAGAGAGAACGCTGCTGGGAGGCAGCCACTCACGGCACCATACCAAGAAGAAAAACAGACGAACCAGCCAGGAGTAACAGGGGTGCAGGGTTTATATAGGAGAGTTAATGAGCTGGGAGCATGTGCATAACAGAACAGAAGGGCAGGAGCAGAGAAACCGGACTGTCCGTGGTGCTGATGGCGCAGACACGTGACACGACATCACGCCATTTGTTTCGTCCCCAAATAGGTTTCCATGACAAAATGGGCATCGATTTTCGAATAATTTCATTGGCCTTTCAATGTGTCAATCTCGAGAAAATGTTTTGTGAATGGCTTAAATTACGAAAAGAAAATATTGGGAGGAGCACTTTTTATGCACAAGTTGTTCATTTTCTGTTGTAGACTCCGTGACAGGGTAAATCTTTGATAATTGGATCAAGTGAGGTGTCAGTCAATCTGGCTAATGTTTATGTATCTTGGATGCCTAATCCGTGCACGCTAACGGAAACAACGATCAAATATCTTACTGGAATACTTTTACTGGACCCTTGATTGTCTACATAGTAGGACAATTTTTGACAAAGTATGTCATAGTCTTGGAAGGTTATGAGCAGAAAATAATAGTTGCACATTTTTTGTGTGCTTTTCTGACTTGAGTGATCACTAAGCCTACAGATATGATTTTTAGGCATTGTTCAACTCCAGGAACGCCATTTTTTAACAGTGTATTACATGACCGGGCAAGTGGGCAGGTGATGACGCAAACCCCCTGGCTTGTTCTATACATAGCAACAATCCCGCATATAGGACACTGAAACAATAAGGGGTAATGCCTGACTACCGTGTTTTCCGCACCATAAGGCGCATTTACGTAAAAGCCTTTAAATTTTTCAAAAAAGGATGGTGCGTCTTTTAAAAGGTGCGCCTTTGGTGTGGACTGATTTCCAAAATCTGTAAATGTTGTTGTGTAGCTGCCGACACAGTGAACAGAGAACACTATGTGATACAAAAAATACGTATGATGACAGCAATGAACCAATCAGAGGACATTACGTTGTACGTAAAATATGTAGGCCGGGGCAGTAAACCAATCAGAGAACTGTACGAAGTACATAGAGTACGTACCTGCTCCGCCATTGATAAATAAATACTACCGGTTTGTGTAAGCAAACAGCATTAAGACCGTCTAAAATGGTAATGACAGACAGACACTTACGAGGCACAATTTAAGCTTTCTCAAAAGCGGGGATCATTGCTTAAGACCAACATGACAAATCCGACAATGACGAGAGAGAACTTGCCCAACTGTTTAATTTGGATACAGAAGATGAGGACTTGGATGGATTTGTGTCTGAATATCGATTAACAATAATGTGAGTACAGATCATCCATCCACCCATTATCCGTACCGCTTGTCCTCACGGGGGTCGGGGGCGTGCTGGAGCCTATCCCAGCAGTCATCGGGCAGTAGGCGGGGTACACCCTGAACCGGTTGCCAGCCAATCACAGGGCACACAGAGATGAACAACCATTCGCACTTGCACTCACACCTAGCACGCGTGCGATTCTTCTTTATTACCATTGAAACCACTCAAAAATACCCTGTGATCGTGGTTACTGGTAATGCAAATGACTACAGCACATTGTAGGTCCAATAATGTTCAGTGCATTAGAGAGAACAAAATAAAGACTTGCGGTTCTTTAATATCATTGAGGAACTTACTTCTCTTCATACTTTGTGATCATAATTGGTTTCCTCATTGTTGGACTGCTAGTGTTTTTCAGCAAATTAGACATCCTTTTGATAAAATATTTAACTGGAAAATTGGACGTGATTCACGGTACACATCTACGAATCTGACTCCTTACTAATACCGGTTGACATTAGGACTAGCTTTTTTGGTGCCTTAATTGGCTCTTCAAACACTTGTTGTCCAGTCAGATTGTGGGGCTGGTTTAGGGTGACACATAGACAAACTGGCAGCACAATTACAATAATAACATTACAACTACTACCGCTCCTTTATGGTTGCATATGTGTGCGCGTGTGTGTGTGTGTGTGTGTGCCTGCAGCTTTAAACTATTACCGAAGGATGGGGGAGATCTATATTTTTCTCCTCAAGACCCTGACCTCAGTGGTGTTGGACACACACAGACGCGCACACACACACACGCCCCCCCCCCCCCCCCCCCATACACACACGAACACACACGCACACACACACACGCACACACATCCCGTGTTTAGTGACTGCAGTAAAGCAAAAAACGTCCACTTTGGGTTTAAAATGTGACACTTCCTGCCTGTACCACTTTCATTGTTCCCTGAATACAGTAATCCCTCACTACATTGTTCATTTATCGCGGCTTCAGTACATCGCGGATTTTTCCCCCCAAAACATCAAAAATTAAAAATTGAGGAATTCTGGCACGAAATCTGCCCGCACGGCAGCAGAAGGCAGGGCATGCCCACACAATCGCAGATTGACGGTGTAATGGCGTTGACCAAGGGCATCTTTGCTCAACGCTCTGCCTCTACGCCACTTCCTGCACCTCCAGCTCTATCCGAAGCTGCCTGCGCCGATCCAGTGCTCCTAGCACTTGACAATGAGGCGTCATCTGAGGAGCGGCAAAGCTCTCATTAACCTGAAAAGTTGTTATAACAATAAGTTCTAAAAATATATTTACAGTGTGTATGCTTGTACCTTGTTATAAAAAAAGTTGCTATAATAAGTTTTCTAAAAAGATATTTACAGTAGGTACAATTGTACCTTGTTATAAAAAAGTCATAATAATAAGAGTTCTAAAAACATATTTACAGTGTTGTACTTTCTTATAAAAAAGTTATTATAATAATAAAAGAGTTCTAAAAAAATATTTACAGTATGTACACTTGTTTTAAAATAAATTATTATAACAATATAAGACTTCTAAAAACATATTCACAGTATTGTACCTTCTTTCATTTTTTATAATAATAAAAGAGTTCTAAAAATCCAATCACTCCACCCCGACCGGTTTTGCTGATGAAACGGTGCCTGTTTCAGATAATTTTACATGTGTAACAAATATTTACTATCAAATTCCCACGATCGTGTCGTCCCACCAACAACCATTTGAGAGGTGATGTCAGGCCTAGAGAACACAATCTTACTCGCATCTCGTTTAAAAATCCTTCGATAGATACGCACCCTGATCGACCGATTACACTTAAACTTGGTTTTATGAATATTAGATCGCTTCATACGAAAGCAGTTCTCGTTAATGACCTCATCACGGAACATAATCTAAACGTTTTTGGTCTGGTTAAAACCTAATGAACTGCTGCCGCTTAACGAGGCCTCGCCTCCAAATTTTGTGAGCTCACATGTGGCGCGTCCTCGAAAAAAGGGTGGGGGTGTCGCCCTCATCTCAAATTCCGAACTTAGATTTAGGCCTCGTTCGATCAACGTATTTAAAACATTTGAAGTTCTCACTGTCCGATCCACCGCTTTACCGTCATTTTATCTTGCTGTTATTTACCGTCCACCTGGGGCTTACTCTGGCTTCCTGGATGAATTTTCAGAATTCGTGGCTGATCTAGTGACCAATGCGGATAATATAATTATCATGGGCGATTTCAACATGCACATGAATTTACCGTCAGAGCCACTTACTTCGGTGTTTCAGACTTTAACTGATATGTTTGGTTTTACGCAAGCCGTACAGGCAGCAACGCATAAGATTGGAAATACCTTAGATCTGGTATTATCCCGAGGGCTTGCAACCTCAAATATAGCAGTACTGCCATACACTACTGTTCTGTCTGATCATTACTTAATAAAATTAGAAATTTTACTTCCTTGTCAAAGACAAGAGAGCAATCAGAATTAAAAGAGGCGTAATTTTAACTCCATGACTGCAACTGCGCTATCTGAGTTACTGTCGCCGGCAACCGCCATATTTCCCGCATATAGCATATATCGGCTCTATTGATAATCTCACAAATTAATTCAATGTGACGTTGTTAAATGCCATCGACTCTGTGGCGCCGCTACGTCTGAATATTCGCTGTAGATTGCCTACTCCGTGGTTCACAGATGAAACACGTACGCTTAAGCAATTATGTAGAAAGCATGAGCGCAGATGGCGTTTAACCAAACATGAGGTTTTCCATCAGGCATGGCAGGACAGCCTCCTGAAATATAAAGATGCGCTTATCTTAGCAAAAACTTGTTATTTTTCGGAAGTTATTAATCTCAATAAAAACAATCCTAAACACCTATTTGATACAGTGGCAAAGCTGACACTACGCCAGCTGACCCCCGATAGTTCCTTCCACTCAGCTGACGAGTTCATGCAATTTTTTGCTCAAAAGATTGAATCTATTAGGGACGAGATCAAGAACACCATTCCAATCGCTCGGTCGAGACCGCCGTTTACCAGCGCTGATGATCATGTAATAACTCTTTCAAATTTTAAAAGCGTGTCCCTTGAAAGGCTTACACAATTGGTTAGTGCGGCTAAACAAACAACATGTTTATTCGACCCTCTTCCAGCCAAACTACTTAAAGAATGATTTCAAATTTTAGGATCGTCCGTCTTAAATATAATCAATCTGTCTGTCTCCTCTGGTATAGTGCCAACAGCCTTTAAAACCGCGATCATTAAACCGTTACTTAAGCGACCAAATCTTGACCTGGACTGTGTCAGTAATTATAGGCCAGTTTTAAACCTCCAATTCATAGCAAAACTTCTTAAAAATGTAGTAGCGCAGCAGCTTGTTGATTATATGGTCGCCAATAATCGATATGACTCTTTTCAGTCTGGTTTTAGAGCTAATCATTCCACTGAGACAGCACTTGCTAAAGTGACTAACGATCTGCTCATAGCTATGGATTCAAACACTTCATCTGTATTGTTACTACTCGATCTTAGTGCTGCCTTCGACACTGTAGACTTCGATATTTTATTAGGGCGTCTTAAAAGTTGTGTTGGTATTTCAGGGTCAGCACTAGGCTGGTTCCATTCCCATCTATCAGACAGGACGCACCGAGTGGTCAATGGCAATACGTCCTCTGAGCTATATAATGTTACGTGTGGTGTCCCACAGGGATCGGTACTCGGACCAATTCTATTTAATATTTATATAATTCCGCTTGGGGACATAATACGTAAATATAATATTAGTTTTCAATGCTACGCGGATGACATCCAATTATATATGCCGTTATCGATGACAGATCCGCGGAATTGTTGTAATCTTGAGGCGTGCCTTGCGGAGATCAAGCAATGGATGTCTCTCAACTTCCTTCGTCTTAACCCAGATAAAACTGAGATGTTGATAATTGGTCCAACTCGTTATCAACACTTACCGTTTTTTTCCATGTATAATACGCCCCCATGTATAATACGCACCCTAAAAATGGCATGTCGATGCTGGAAAAAAGCCTGTACCCATGTATAATACGCACCCAAATTTTGACTCTTAAGTCCGTAAACGTAAAATTATTTCAGAAAAAAGATCATCTTTGGGAACAACCGGATGTTATTCTGCCGGTCAGTATCACTGCGCATGCAGTAGCAAACTTGATAGCGAAGAAATATGTGAGACTCTCAACGGGATCACCAATATTTGAGTGATGTTCCAGTTATTTATCACAATTATTTATTATTATAATAATAATATATATAATATATATAATAATTATGTATTTATTATTCACAATTGTCATGGTGATCTTTCTGGTGATTTCTTAACTAGGCTGGATGTATTTTTTTTGTTGGCATTGATTTCTCCGACTACCCAGAAAGGCACCACCACGATCAGTTAGGTTAAAATGAAAAGAGAGGAAAGTGACGTGCGGACATGTGAAAAAGGCGGCTCTGTATGGGAGAGAAGTTGAAGAGGAATAAAAACACCCTTGGAAACCAAAACTTGCCCCTCGTCGTGACTCGGAGCCGCAACAAATGTTTTGGATTTGTGTAGGGTACATTGTGACAGCAAACGAGCAGGTGATCGAGCAAGGAAGGGTCTGATACGAGAGCATTGTGTTCGTATGGAGCGTGTTTGAAGTGAACTGCAGAGAAGAAAGGAACAAGGCAAAGTGTTGTGAAATAAAATATGCATTACCTGTAATATGCATTTTGTTATTTGCTGATTGAAACTGCTAATTAAACTGTGAATTGAAACTAATAGGTAGAGAACTGAAGTCTCGCTCTTTATATAGCTAACGTGTCTTGCGCATCCATGTATAATGCGCACCCCAGATTTTAGGACAATAAATTAGTTAAATTTTGCGCATTATACATGGGAAAAAACGGTATTTACATTATGTGCACTTACAACTTGTTATAAAAAAGTTGCTATAATAATAAGAGTTCTAAAAACATATTTACAGTATGTATACTTTAGCTACATCTACATATCTTACACACACGTATCATATTTATATCCATCCATACATCCTCTTCCGCTTATCAGGGGTCGGGTCGCGAGGGCAGCAGTTTAGGAGGGACTCCCAGACTTCCCTCTCCCCAGCCACTTCATCCGGCTCATCCCGGGGTATCCCAAGGCGTTCCCAGGCCACCCGAGAGACATAGTCTCTCCAGCGTGTCCTGGGTCGTCCCGGGGGTCTCCTACCCATGGGACATACCCAGAAAACCTCCCCAGGGAGGCGTCCCGGAGGCATCCTGATGAGATGCCCGAGCCACCTCATCTGGCTCCTCTCAACGTGGAGGAGCAGACGCTCTACTCCGTCCCTCCCGGATGACCGAGCTTCTCACCTTATCTCTTAGGGACAGCCCGGACACCCTGCAGAGAAAACTCATTTCGGCCGCTTGTATCCGACATCTCGTTCTTTTGGTCACGACCCATAGCTCGTGACCATAGGTGAGGGTAGGAGTGTAGATTGACCGGTAAATTGAGAGCTTTGCTCTTTGACTCAGCTCTCTCTTCACCACGACGGACCGGTACAGTCCGCATTACTGCCGACGCTGCACTGATCTGCTTGTCGATCTCGCGCTCCATCCTGCCCTCACTCGTGAACAAAACCCCAAGATACTTGAATTCCTCCACTTGGGGCAGGATCTCATCCCCGATCCGGAGGGGGCATTTCACCCTTTTCCGACCAATGACCATGGCCTCGGATCTGGAGGTGCTGACCCTCATCCCGACCGCTTCACGCTTGGCAGCGAACCGCCTCAGTGAGAGCTGGAGATCACGGCTTGAAGAAGCCAACCCCACACGTCGTCCGCAAAAAGCAGAGACGCAATGCTGAGTTCCCCAAACCGGACACTCTCAGCGCCTGGTCTACAAAAAACACTCGGTGGACGATGGCTGGCCCAGGGAAGGAAGCACTCCAGTGACACACGGCTGATTGGGAAAATATTTTATTCAACCGATGTCAGAGTGATGTCTCTCGAAAAGTTTGAGTGGCCCCAAAAGGATGTTCGCAGCCCCCCCTTCCTGACAGATAAGCCTATCTTATACCTGCCCAAACCGTCATGGCTTGGAGTAACAGCTGCCGTTCGTATTTAAGTCTACTCGTTGCTCTCAGATGTCCTAAAAAGGACATGTAGAAGACTCTTCCCCTGAATAACAGCAGCTGCGACATTCCATATTCTAAGTTGCTATACATTGCTGAAACTGAAGCATCTCTGGCCAGCAAAAATAGCTTATGGTCTCCTCACTGCGGCTAGGTCGCCATCTAAAGTGACATACACGCAAAGACTCTAAATTATACTACACCGTGTTCCGCTTGGCCATCCAATACCTGTCAGCTACCTCCGTAGTCTCGCAGGCCAAAAAGACCCGATAGGACTCCTTCTTCAGCTTGACGGCATCCCTTACCGCTGGTGTCCACCAGTGGGTTCCGGGATTGCCGCCATGACAGGCACCAACCACCTTACGGCCACAGCTCCAGTCGACTGCCTCAACAATGGAGGCACAGAACATGGTCCACTCGGACTCAATGTCCCCCACCTCCTCCGGAATGTGGGAAAAGCTATGCCGGAGGTGGGAGTTGAAGCTCTTCCTGACAGGGGATTCTGCCAGACGTTCGCAGCAGACCCTCACAATACGTTTGGACTTACCAGGTCGGACCGGCATCTTCCCCTACCATCGGAGCCAACCCACCACCAGGTGGTGATCAGTTGACAGCTCCACCCCTCTCTTCACCCGAGTGTCCAAAACATGCGGCCGCAAATCCGATGACACGACTACAAAGCCAATCATCGAACTGCTGCCTAGGGTGTCCTGGTGCCAGGTGCACACATGGACACCCTTATGTTTGAACATGGTGTTCATTATTGACAATCCGTGTTGAGCACAGAAGTCCAATAAAAGTCCTCCCAATCATGCCCTTCCAGGTCTCACTATCATTGCCCACGTGAGCATTAAAGTCACCCAATAGAACGATGGAGTCCCCTGAAGGAGCGCTCTCCAGCACTTCTTCCAAGGACTCCAAAAAGGGTGGGTACTCTGAGCTGCTGTTTGGTGCATAGACACAAACAACTGGCAGGACCCATTCCCCCACCCAAAGGTGGAGGGAGGCTACCCTCTCGTTCACCGGGGTGAACCCCAACGTGCAGGCGCCCAGCCGGGGGGCAATATGTATATTGTATATCTGTCCATTATTATATCATTTATTACATTATTTATATCATTTATACATTATTTTCTGTGTTATTTATATCAGTGGTCCCCAACCTTTTTTGCACCACGGACCGGCTACGCGTCAGAAATATTTTTGCAGACCGGCCTTTATATAAATAAATAATAAATCTATACAGATAAATACATTGTGCGCGTAAGATGTGGACAATGCATGTCTCACGGTCACGGTTTGTTACATTACGTAATACATTTATAATAAACATATAAATATGATTAAATAAAATGACACGACTGGCATAAAAACAAATATAAACCACATAAAAATAAAACTCACCATTACGTTGAATTATTGGGAGCACCAAGCTTGTTTCTCAGAAACCATCCAGGCGTAATCGGACACAATGACACCCGAAGTGGTTAAGGTTTGTCTTTTAATGCAGGATGCTTGGTCTCCATTTGCCGAAGCAGTTTTGAAGGCTTCATTGCCTTGTTTGCTAGCCTGTCGCCACATATGCAGAGTGCGCTTGGCGCGTCAGAGTCTCCTGTGGCAATTAATCCATATTTTAAGTAGGACTCCAGAAATGTTCTTTTAAATGCAGCTTTCCTTTTCTTAGAAGTGGTAGCCTCTTCTTCTTCAGTCTCCTCATTAGGCTTTTTTTCCCTTTACGAAGAAGCTTTCCAAACTTCTCTGTTTCTTGCTCATTTTTGCTTGCAACGTGGGATCGGCTGGGGTGACATGTCATGTGACCGAGACGAGCGTCTTGTGTCATGAGACAAAGCGACGAATGTAATTGGGAGAGAATTGCCAATTTTTTTTATATTTTTAAAAATAGATTCTTACTCATTTTTGCTAGCTTTGCGGGCTCGACTGGGGAAACATGTCACGTGACCGGGACGAGCATCTTGACCAGAATGAATTGATCGTCAATAGAAAAATATATTTACGTATTTTTTTCCTGTGCAGCTTGGCGGCCCAGTACCAAGTGACCCATGCACCGGTACCGGTCCGCGGATTGGGGACCCCTGATTTATACTATTAATCTAGTATTTGCATGATTGAAACTAATATTTAATGTTCTAATGCAGTGGTTCTTAACCTTGTTGGAGGTACCGAACCCCACCAGTTACATATGCGCATTCGCCAAACGCCTCTTTAGTGAAAAATAAAATACTTTTTTTTAAATTCAAGACATTGTTGTTTTTTACTGGTGCACAAAATGAGCTGTGCATGAACATCACCTTGTTCAAAGAAAAAAAAACAACACAATGGATGAACTCACAACAAATTACACACCTGCAAATCAGTGTGACTTCTGCTGTTGCCTTTGCGAGACCAGTTCAGATACCGTTTTTTTCCATGTATAGTGCGCCCCCATGTATAGTACGCACCCCTAACAATGGCATGCTGATGCTGGAAAAAAGCTTGTACCCATGTATAATACGCACCCAATTTTTATGAATTTTTTTTAATTTTTTTTTAATTTTTTTTTTTTTTTTTTTTTTTTTTAAGTCCCAAAGATCGTCACACACGCAGGGAGGCAATGGGTCCCATTTTTAAAGTCTTTGGTATGGTCTTAACTAGGCTGGATGTCATTTTTTTTGTTGGCGTTGATTTCTCCGACTGCCCCTAAACGCACCACCGCGCTCCGTGCGCACACGGCGGCTCTGTATGGGAGAGACGTTGAAGAGGAATAAAAACACCCTTGGAAACCAAAACTTGCCCCTCGTCGTGACTCGGAGCCGCAACAAATGTTTCGGATTTGTGTAGGGTACATTGTGGCAGACGGCAAACTAGCAGGTGATCGAGCGAGCGTCTGATACAAGAGCATTGCGGTCGTATGGAGCGTGTTTGAAATGAACAGCAGAGACGAAAGGAACAAGGCAAAGTGTTGTGAAATAAAATATTACCTGTAATACGCATTTTGTTATTTGCTGATTGAAACTGCTAATTAAACTGTGAATTGAAACTAATAGGTGGAGAACTGAACTCTCGCTCTTTAAATAGCTGACGTGTCTTGCGCAACCGTTCTGCGCATCTGTAATGGCGGCCTCCGTATGACGTCCGGTCCGCGATGGAGATTAAAAAACAAACAATATTTGACAATAACACACCATCGAGGATTGCACCATCGCATCAAACGATGTGTCGTCAATTATGAATTTTACTAAGTGTGTTGGGCAGGATGGCTGAATGCGATGCGCGATTGACAACAAACAAGAAGAAAGGTGAGTTTTATTTCGGGGGAGATTTGTCATGTCTCGTCCCCAGTTTTGCTATGTGTCTAGGTTGCCATAGTTTCTGTTCGTGTCACCCCGCTCTTCCTGTGTCACCTCAATCGATGTAACGTGTTTTGTATTTAAGTCCTGTCTGCCCCTCGCTCACCGTTGGATCATTGCATGTGTTACTGTCATTCTGTTCCTGTCTTTGGTAATGTCACCCTGTCTTTTTGTTCCACGACTTTGTCGGTCAGTCCTGTTGTTGGTTTTGTTGTACCATGACTTTATTTAAAAAAAAAAAAAAAAAAATAAAATAAAAAAAAAAATTTTTTTTTTTTTTCTTTGTACCCATGTATAATACGCACCCCAGATTTTAGGACAATAAATTAGTAAAATATTGCGCACTATACACGGAAAAAAACGGTAAGCGTCATCACAAATTTACACAATAAATCAGGTGTGTTCAGACCTCCACAGTGGAGGCTCTGCCGAACCCCGAAGACCGATTCATCGAACCTCGCGAGTTTAATCGAACCCAGGTTAAGAACTGTCATGATTGGTCCCCAGTTTGCTAGGTTGCCATGGTTTCTGTTCGCGTCGCCGCCGAGTGAGGTGGTTTCCCTAGTCGCCGCCGCCCGAGTGCGGCTATCTGCCCCTTGTCGCCGCCCCCCGGGTGCGGCTATCTGCCCACCCGCCCCCCCCCCGCGTCGTGGGGGTTGGAATTTTGGGACGTCGGGAGCCGTCCCTTGTGGGGGGGGTACTGTCATGATTGGTCCCCAGTTTGCTAGGTTGCCATGGTTTCTGTTCGCGTCGCCCCTCCCCTCCTGTGTTCCCTCAATCAGTGTGATCATTCTCACCTGCCTCTCATTTCCAGTCATGTATTTAAGTCCTGTCTCTGTGTCACTCCCCTGTCGGTTCATTGCTAATGTCACCCGGTCCCGTTGTCTCACATCTCGGTCAGTATCTGTTGTTGGTTTGGTTGCAAGGTATGTCTGTTACAGAGTCTGTAAGTTCCTGCAATAAACCCTTTTCCAAGCTGCACGTGGTCGCCCTGCTCCATCTTCCACTCCGTTCGTGACAGAATGAACCGACCCCACAGCGACCAGCGCTTGGACCCCCCTCCACCACCAGCTTCCGTCAGCCAAGCCCAAGAAACGCAAGCCAAGCCAAGCCAAGCCAAAGAAACCAAAGCCAAGCCAAGAAACCAAGCCAAGAAACCAAGCCAAGAAACCAAGCCACGGTAAGCAACCAAGCCACGCCAAGCAACCAAGCCACGCCAAGCAACCAAGCCACGCCAAGCAACCAAGCCACGCCAAGCAACCAAGCCACGCCAAGCAACCAAGCCACGCCAAGCAACCAAGCCACGCCAAGCAACCAAGCCACGCCAAGCAACCAAGCCACGCCAAGCAACCAAGCCACGCCAAGCAACCAAGCCACGCCAAGCAACCAAGCCACGCCAAGCAACCAAGCCACGCCAAGCAACCAAGCCACGCCAAGCAACCAAGCCACGCCAAGCAACCAAGCCACGCCAAGCAGCCAAGCCACGCCAAGCAGCCAAGCCACGCCAAGCAGCCAAGCCAAGCCAAGCCACGGTAAGCAACCAATCCACGCCAAGCAACCAAGCCACGCCAAGCAACCAAGCCACGCCAAGCAACCAAGCCAAGCCAAGAAACCAAGCCAAGCAACCAAGCCAAGCAACCAAGCCACGCCAAGCCCAAGAAAGCCAAGCCCAAGAAACCAAGGCCAAGCCAAGCCCAAGAAACCCAAGCCAAGCCAAGCCAAGACCAAGAAACCAAAGCCAAGCCAAGCCCAAGAAACCAACGTCAAGCCGAGCCAAGCCACAGCCGAGCCAAGCCACAGCCGAGCCAAGCCACAGCCGAGCCAAGCCACAGCCGAGCCAAGCCACAGCCGAGCCACAGCCGAGCCACAGCCGAGCCACAGCCACAGCCGAGCCACAGCCGAGCCACAGCCGAGCCACAGCCGAGCCACAGCCACAGCCGAGCCACAGCCACAGCCGAGCCACAGCCCCATCTGCGACGCCATCGGTTCCCCAAGTCGCCGCCCGAGTGCGGTTCATGTCCCCAAAGTCGCCGCCCGAGTGCGGTTCATGTCCCCAAAGTCGCCGCCCGAGTGCGGTTCATGTCCCCAAAGTCCCCGCCCGAGTGCGGTTCATGTCCCCAAAGTCGCCGCCCGAGTGCGGTTCATGTCCCCAAAGTCGCCGCCCGAGTGCGGTTCATGTTCCCCAAAGTTGCTGCCGACTGCGCGTCAGGCCCCAGTGTGTGCCGCGAGTGTGGCCCTGGGCCTCTGACCTCCGCTGAGTGCAGTTCTGTTCCCCAAGTTCCTGCCGATTGCGCGCCAGGCCCCAGTGTGTGCCGCGAGTGTGGCCCTGGGCCCCTGACCTCCGCTGAGTGCAGTTCTGTTCCCCAAGTTCCTGCCGATTGCGCGTCAGGCCCCCAGTGTGTGCCGCGATTGTAGCCCTGGGCCCCTGACCTCCGCTGAGTGCAGTTCTGTTCCCCAAGTTCCTGCCGATTGCGCGTCAGGCCCCCAGTGTGTGCCGCGAGTGTGGCCCTGGGCCCCTGACCTCCGCTGTGTGCAGTTCTGTCCCCCAAGTCGCCGCCGAGTGAGGTGGTTTCCCTAGTCGCCGCCGCCCGAGTGCGGCTCTCTGCCCCTTGTCGCCGCCCCCCGGGTGCGGCTCTCTGCCCACCCGCCCCCCCCCGCGTCGTGAGGGATTCGATTTTTGGGACGTCGGGAGCCGTCCGTTGTGGGGGGGGTACTGTCATGATTGGTCCCCAGTTTTGCTAGGTTGCCATGGTTTCTGTTCGCGTCGCCCCTCCCCTCCTGTGTTCCCTCAATCAGTGTGATCATTCTCACCTGCCTCTCATTTCCAGTCATGTATTTAAGTCCTGTCTCTGTGTCACTCCCCTGTCGGTTCATTGCTAATGTCACCCGGTCCCGTTGTCTCACATCTCGGTCAGTATCTGTTGTTGGTTTGGTTGCAAGGTATGTCTGTTACAGAGTCTGTAAGTTCCTGCAATAAACCCTTTTCCAAGCTGCACGTGGTCGCCCTGCTCCATCTTCCACTCCGTTCGTGACAAGAACCACTGTTCTAATGATAACATATGCACTTATATGGTTTAATATACATTTATTTAATTTTACATTTATACACCAAAAAATGTATGTATGTTTACGATGAAAGGGTGACACTACTTTGCGGAATTTTAACCTATCGCGGATGGTCTTGGACCCAATTATCCGCGATAAACGAGGGATTACTGTACTGAAATACTGTAATTCAATTTGCTTTTTAATTCAACCATACTTTACTTACGTACCAGCATGTGATTTACTTGTTACATCTTAAGGGTAGGGTTGTCTGAAGAAGAAGAGGAAAACCTTCGGTCTTTCATAACAATGGCTTCAGCAAGTGGAAGTGGAAGTCCAACACGCCGGCTTGCTGAGAAGCCAGGTCGCTCAAAGAGTTGTGTGTGGAAATATTTTGCATTCGAGGCGGATGCAACCAGAGCAATTATAGATTCGAACAAGCCAACGTGCAAAAAATGCTCGAGAGGTTTCCACACCACAGGTGGAAACACGTCCAACATGGCCAAACACCTTAAAGACAGGCACCCCGACTTGTACAGGGAATTCAAGGTGAGTGATTTTCCGTTTACTATCACTGTTGTGCCACGTTACGTTATAAATACCTTTCCCCGAATATGCCTACGTGCCGTCATTTTGGCATGTGTCAGCTGGGGCGATATGGTTACCAAACGTATTTAATGTCAAACACATAGATAAAGTGCGCAGACAAAGGCTCAAATTTGGTTAGGTATGCTAACGTGACATAAACACAAACAAAGAGCTGAGAACGGGCCTGACGTAACATTCAGAGTTATTCAAATAACTATTACATAAATTGTCATGCCTCGTCTCCAGTTTTGGTTATGTGTCTGTGTGCTCGCCCCTCCCTTCCTGTGTGCCCTTGATTAATGTAACCACACGCACCTGCCTCTCGTTACCTGTGATGTATTTAAGTTCTGTTTGCGGGTCACTCCCCGTTGGAGCATGGAGATGTGGACAATGCATGTCTCACGGTCACGGTTTGTTTGGTTCCTGTCTTTTGTTTCACGCTTTGGTCTGTTAGTCTTGTTAGTTTGTTGTTCAGTCACGTCAGTTTGCCGAGTCTTTTTGAGTTTGTTGCAATAAACCCTGGTCCAAGCTGCACTTGGTCGCCCTGCTCCATTTCTCTACTCCGCACTGTGACAGAATGCTCCGACCATCACAGCGACCAGCGCTTGGACCTTCCAACATCAGCTCCCATCCGCGACGCGCAATCCACGCCCGTCGTTCGAGCAGGTTCCAGCGCCATGGGCTTCGCGGCTGCCATCAGAGTTCCTCCCGGTGCGACCGGCTCCGCTGTTGCCATCGGACTTCGCCCATCTGCAACGCCAGACTCGCGGCCGCCGTCGGACTTCGCTTCAGCGACGCCGGATCCGCGGCCGCCATCAGGGTTCCTCCCGGCGCCATCGGCTCGACGGCTGCCATCGGACTTTGCTCCAGCGACGCTGGACCCACGGCCGCCATTGGTCCTTGTGCCAGCAGCGCCCGAACCTGCGATCATCACCCGACCCCACATCTAGGAAGGCAACATGCTCGACTCCTGCTGCTGCGCACAACTCCGCCTCCCAGAATGCCGATTGCGGCATGGACTCCCCGATTGCGGTCCTGTTTCCCCGGGTGTCCGCCGATTGCGGTCCTGTTTCCCCGGGTGTCCGCCGATTGCGGTTTTGTTTCCCCGGGTGTCCGCCGATTGCGGTTCCGTTTGCCCAAGTCGCCGCCAATTGCGGTTCTGTTTGCCCAAGTCGCCGCCGATTGCGGTTCCGTTTGCCCAAGCCGCCGCCCGAGTGCGTTTTTTTGCCCCTAGTCGCCGCCCGAGTGCGGATCTGTTTGCCCCTAGTCGCCGCCCGAGTGCGGATCTGTTTGCCCCTAGTCTCCGCCCGAGTGCGGATCTGTTTGCCCCTAGTCGCCGCCCGAGTGCGGATGTGTTTGCCCCTAGTCTCCGCCCGAGTGCGGATTTGTTTGCCCCTAGTCGCCGCCCGAGTGCGGATCTGTTTGCCCCTAGTCGCCGCCCGAGTGCGGATCTGTTTGCCCCTAGTCGCCGCCCGAGTGCGGATCTGTTTGCCCCTAGTCGCCGCCCGAGTGCGGATCTGTTTGCCCCTAGTCGCCGCCCGAGTGCGGCTCTCTGCCCCTAGTCGCCGCCCGAGTGCGGCTCTCTGCCCCTAGTCGCCGCCCGAGTGCGGCTCTCTGCCCCTAGTCGCCGCCCGAGTGCGGCTCTCTGCCCCTAGTCGCCGCCCGAGTGCGGCTCTCTGCCCCTAGTCGCCGCCCGAGTGCGGCTCTCTGCCCTTAGTCGTCGCCCGAGTGCGGCTCTCTGCCCCCAGTCGCCGCCCGAGTGTGGCGCTCTGCCCCTAGTCGCCGCCCGAGTGCGGCGCTCTGCCCCCCCGCGTGCCGCCGTGGGGGGTTGGGTTTTTGGGACGTCGGGAGCCGTCCCTTGTGGGGGGGGTTCTGTCATGCCTCGTCTCCAGTTTTGGTTATGTGTCTGTGTGCTCGCCCCTCCCTTCCTGTGTGCCCTTGATTAATGTAACCACACGCACCTGCCTCTCGTTACCTGTGATGTATTTAAGTTCTGTTTGCGGGTCACTCCCCGTCGGAGCATTGTGCGCGTAAGATGTGGACAATGCATGTCTCACGGTCACGGTTTGTTTGGTTCCTGTCTTTTGTTTCACGCTTTGGTCTGTTAGTCTTGTTAGTTTGTTGTTCAGTCACGTCAGTTTGCCGAGTCTTTGAGTTTGTTGCAATAAACCCTGGTCCAAGCTGCACTTGGTCGCCCTGCTCCATTTCTCTACTCCGCACTGTGACATAAATAACACGTTTATAAAACCATGTGTGTCACTCTAATTCATTAAATCCATCGATCATCCTTTGTCAACAATCTGTGCGCGCCGCTGGCGGCGCTTGCACTTCAAAATATTCCACAGGCCCATATAATGATATATAAATTATATGTATATCAAATAATTATTATATACTAAGCAATAATATTATCAAACCATCTGTCACTCTAAATCAGGGGTGGGCAAACTTTTTGACTCGCGGGTCGAACTGGGTTCTAAATTTGGACCGGAGGGCCGAATCAGGAGCAGATGGACGTAGTGTTTGTGTGAAGTAATATAAGCGACCTGTAAAGATCATTGCATAAAAGATTTTGGCCTTTAGTAGGTAGTAAAGCATGGATATTCCAAACAAGTTTTTTGAAAACAAATGCATTTATTAACAGCATTAAAAAATAATAATTCACAAAAAAACTGCTATCAGTGATTCTCATAAAATACAAGACTGTTATTATGAATAACAGTCTCCATCACTTCAGTGCCTGCAGGTCAGATTAATAAAAGATCTTATGAGATCACATCAAACGGCAAACATTCTGACCAAATATATCATCTTGAAGAATCGGTGAACGCATACATCCAAATAAAGTAATCAAAACGGCAACACGGTGAGGGGTATCTGAAAATCAGAGCAGAGTTTTAACTCACAAACACCTGGTAACAGAGGAAACGAGAAACACTTCCTTAAAGTAAGCCTTAAGAACTTTACAGGTTAAGATTAGTCGCAAACAGGTGGGGCATCAATGTCCTTGAGCATCCTGCATTGTTTGAAAATGAGAATGGTCGCTAGTTTCAATTCCTGCTATGTGTACAAATCATATTCAAAATGCCTCCCCTTCATTTTCAGTGGGAACAGTGTTGTTGGTCTCCCTTTTTTGCTAGTGCGTCATAGTCTCGAGTAAAATTTGTTGTGGCAATTCTTAGGCGAGATCCGAGGTGTTGGTCCGTTTACCTCGATCTGTGACGGGTTGATGTTGACGTTCATGTGGCTGAAGGTCACGTCGCGTACGTCGAGCCAAATTGGCCACTCTTTTTTTAAACACTCGGCGCTGTGTCCACCTTGCTTTTCCTTGGGCGACTCATTTTAATAGAAGGATTCCAGGGGAAGGTTTGTGGGTGGCTTTAGCGTAAAATTGTATCTGAAAGCTCAGCGCGCGAATTACAAGAATGCTGTCGTCACAGCCCATGCTCTAAATTCGGGACTGATACAAATAGAGGGCGAGTGCGCCATGTCCGTACTACTGAGTACGTACACGCACTTGTGAGTGTGCACCGAGCTTTCTGACACGGCTTCCGGTAGTAAATGCGCAGGCGAGCGCTTCCCCATCTACTGGGGAAACGCAGTCATTGCAGGCAAAATGACCAAAAAAAAAAAGTTTAATACAATTTGTTCAGGGTTGGCGGGCCGGATTAAACGGTCCCGTGGGCCGGATGTGGCCCGCGGGCCGCAGTTTGCCCACCGCTGCTCTAAATCATTAAATCCATAGATCAAATTCCTCGTCCTTTGTCAACAACGCCGCACGTGCGCCCTGACGTTATCCTCGACGTTATTCCATAGATCTAGTATATAGTAACTATATTGTAGCGTTAACAAAGTACAAGGAAAGACGTGGGTTTGGTAAACGGCTCTGTATTTAACAAAACAAAAGTTCAACGAGCCAACAACTACTGAACTGTAACGATAAAAACAGATACAAGTTGCGACACAAAATAAAATATATCAAATAACTACAACATAAATAGTTAACTGCCACACGGCCCCAAGCATCGGCGTGGACTTCCAGGCGTGTGGCGGCGGGGACTTCCATCCCCGGAGGTGGCATTTCCAGCCACGGAGGTGGAAGAGAGCTCCATAGAATAGGACCGGGCGTGCGTAAAAGCCATGTCCGAGCCCCATCCACCGTCCCCGGACAGCCACCCGGCCGAGCACCGGCCCCCGACTTCCATCCACGGAGGTTAAAGAGAGCTCCGTAGAGTAGGACCGGGCGTGTGTAAAAGCCATAATAGTTTTTCAAACCTTCTGTGTCACTCCAAATCATTAAATCCTTCAAACTCTTCGTCCTCCGTGTCACTTACAAACAAAGCTGCTAATGATGCCGGTAGTACGTGGGGCCCTTCGTCATCCTCGTCATCCCGTGATCAATCTTTGTCCTTTTTGTAAACAACCGCCGTGCCGTGCCGCACTGCTGACGTCACTTGAAATTCAAATTACAGTAATCCCTTGCTACATCACGGTTCGACTTTTTTATTTGGAACATTTTTGAAAAAATTCACATATAAGTTGCTCCTTAGTATAAATTGCCCCCCAAAAACTATGAAAAAAAAACGCGACTTATAGTCCGAAAATTACGGTACTTCATGATAGATACAACGACTGTTGTTGACTGGGTCATTGAATCGAAAACAAACATCGGGTAGATTTAGATTTTGCTTTTGAGGTTGAATCCAATATGTGAGAATTCAACATTATACAATGTTGAATATTTTTGTTGTTGAAAATCTTTGAAAAGATTCACATATAAGTCGCTCCTCAGTATAAGTCCTCCCCCCCCACCCAAACTATGAAAAAAAACGCGACTTATAGTCCGAAAATTACAGTACTTCATGATAGATAACATGAATGTTATTGACTGGGTCATTTAATCGAAAACAAACAACGGGTAGATTTAGATTTTGCTTTTGAGGTTGAATCCAATATGTGAGAATTCAACAAATTATTAGGTTTACATGTTTTGTATTCCTCTTTATAACAGTGTCACTCCCATGTCAACTTACATACTATGTCGAGCCAGTATTTTGTGTCTGCAGGCTACATGTTAATGACCAACACTAATGAAGAAAAATGATCCTTTTGGCTTCAAGCGCTTTGCAAGAGCAAGACGAAGATGAACACACTCGACATGTAACTTGTCTGTGTGTAAATGGCTTCCCAGTGACATTTGGGGTCTTTGTCGAAGACATGAGACTAGGCCACTAATCACTGAGGCTGTGCTCCATACAGCACAATAGTCTGCAGTGTGTGTGTGTGTGTCTGTGCTGTGTGTGTGCGTCCATGTGTCATGGTGGTCTGGCGTTTCTTTCATGGCCCTAATGAGGTAAGCAACAACATGCCTGGAGCCATTCTGGAGACAGGACATACACACACAGTCAGATGCACACCCACAACTCAGTAGCAAGTCTAAAGATAGTCAGTGCTTGAGTTGTCAAATTTCAGCTGAGTGAATAATAAGGTCAGTACGAGTTGACCTCATCAACTCAAATTGATGAACGAATGTTTATAGTGATACTCATTATTTACTGCTTGTCTTTTTTTATCTGGCAATGCATTCTTCACTGTAACTCATTAAAGAAACTCAAAAATAACATTTCAAGCCAAGTTTCAAGCAAATTGTTTATCTTCATACTGCTTATTCTAATGGAATCATGACTACGTCGCAAGATAATTTGTTTGCGTTGTTCTTGATATATTTATGGTGCAAAAGTATTGCACTGCACACTACACTGTCATTAATGGTATCAGTGAGCCCCTTGCTACTGTTCACCTGTAGATTTACAAAGTCCTGAATTTCTATCTAACCTTGCCTAACTTATCCAGCTAGCCATCATTTTATTAAAACATAGTGGAATCCTGGATCTCAACGCCAATTCATTCCAGAAGGAGCATCAAGAAGCAAAGCCGTCTCGTTATGAAGCAACAGTAAATAAAACCACAGAATGAAAATACAGTAAGCTTGAAGCAGAGCCACGCTTGACACGGAAGTTTAAAAGACAAATAATGAGCTGGAAATGAATTAGACAAAAAAATAACACTAATCAAACACACAACGCACTTACCCATGGTGGAAAAGCCACAGTCCTGGAAATAATGTCCCAAAAGCGAATCAATGTGAATGGAAAGACGGCTACTGTTTCCAAATACAGTGTGACATATGTAATACATAAGCGCACAGAGGCACCTGTACCTACCGTGTCACTGCGCATGTGCGGAAGTTCATTAATGAAAAGGCCCAACATTACGACTTGCTCTTAAAAAGATCCGTCGTCCAGCCTCTTAAGTTCAACATACAGTAGCTCTGTTTTACACTAATCTTGTGGTCTTGCCGGTGTAGTATATGAATACGTACAGTAGCTCTTGGTAGTTATCAAATGAACTCTCAGCTTGAGCCCCCATGATCTTGTAGTCTTGAGGGGGCATCTTTCTGGAAGCGCACCGCACACGACTTCAGTCGGGTGTCACAATGGTTTAGAATCCGCTAAACAACAAGGCCAACTCGCGTCGGATTCCAAAGCTTGGTTCGAGAACTTAGACAAAGTTTTCACGACATTTTGCATTGGAAACCAAATATGTTGAGTACCGAGGCGGTTGACTTCCGGGGTTCCACTGTCCCTCTTAAGAGTTCAGGGCTACACCCGTTTCCAGCAGAATTAGAGTGCAAGACATAGTACACCCCAGACTGATAACTTTTGAGTCCCAGCACATTTAGAATTACTAAATTCTGAAGATTTTTTTTTAAAATGTCCATTCTCAGAACTCACACCAGATGCATCAGATGAGATCTGGTTGTTCATCTGCAGTCAAACAGAAGTGATGACACTTTAGAGAACTGTTGTACCAAGTGGACTGAGATGATTATTGGCTTTAACATGAGATGTTAATTGAAACAAAGGACAGGGCATCAATACCATTTTTGTGGTAAATCCTCATGCAGTGTTGCAAAAGATGTTGGTTCTTCACAGTCAGCTGCAGGGCCGGACTGGCAGATTTTTTCAGGGCAGGAGTCAGTTATGTAACCAGGCCACCCTGGCCTTGCCCACACGTGCATGTTCACACCCACACTTAAATGCATGGGCATAAGCAAAATGCATTTGTGCGCACACACGCATGCAATCATTCTTTGGGTTTTGTTGTGGGTGGTACCGTAAAAATAAATCAAAATCGCTAGAATGAGAGCGAACAAAATAATCAAAAGGTCTCTCTGAGTCTGACTGTTCTTGGACTTCAGTTCAGCGTTTAACACCATCATTCCACAGCATCTGGTGGGAAAAATGGAACGCCTGGGCTTCAGCACCCCCCTTCGGAACTGGCTGCTAGACTTCCTCACCAACAGACCTCAGTCAGTCCGGGTCGGACAGAACACCTCAGATGTCATCACCCTCAGCACAGGCTCCCCTCAGGGCTGCGTCCTGAGCCCCCTGCTGTTCACCCTGATGACACACGACTGCGTCCCCAGGTTCACCACCAATCACGTCGTGAAGTTTGCAGACGACACAACGGTGGTGGGCCTCATCAGCGATAAAGACGACCTGGACTACAGAGAGGAGGTGGAGCAGTTGGTGGGCTGGTGCAGAGACAATGGACTGATCCTGAATGTGGAGAAGACGAAGGAGATCATTGTCGACTTCAGGAAGAACCAGCCTCACCACGCTCCACTGATCATCAACAGCTCAGCTGTGGAGGTGGTCAGCAGCACTAAATTCCTGGGGGTCCACATTACAGACGACCTCACCTGGACTGGGAACACCACGACACTGGTCAAGAGGGCACAGAAGCGCTTGTACTTCCTGCGGAGAATGAGGAGAGCCCACCTGCCCCCACCCATCATGAGGACGTTCTACCGAAGCACCATAGAGAGCATTCTGACGAGCTGTCTCTCGGTGTAGTGTGGGGGTTGCAGCGTGGTGAGGACAGCAGAGAGGATCATCGGGGCTCCTCTTCCCTCCATTCAGGACTTGTCATCCCAGCGCTGCGTGTCCCGAGCCCGAAATATTATTAGTGACCCCTCACACCCCCACCAAGGCCTGTTCTCCTTGCTACCCTCTGGGAAGAGGTTTCGCAGCATCCGCTGCAGGTCCACCAGGTTCTGCAATAGTTTTTTCCCTACTGTCGTCAGACTGTTGAACAGTCAACTTAGCATTCGTCTGCGCACTTTGTAAATACTGTTTTTGTTTCCTTCACGGCTGCGCTTTATATTTATCTTATTTAATCTTATTTCATATTTATATAGAAATGTCACTTTTTATCCAGCCGAAATAGCATTCCTTTGTCGAGAGCCGTATGCAACGAAATTTCGTTTTGTGTGCACCGAGTGTTTACAAAATAACAATAAAGTCTGTCTAAGTCTAAGACTGTGTCCTGAGTTGGCCTTTCCCTTGCACTGCTCCCTGGACTTGTCTTGCCAGTATACTCTGCATCTGCTGGGAGTGTCAAAACAACCAGCATAATAATTATATTATCGACAAGAACACATTTAATCAATATCAAAAGAATGATATGGTTAAATATATGCTTTTTTCCTCCAAATGTTTCATGCATAGTCATAGCCTATTCAATCCCATGCAGTGATAGATGACTGTTCTTTACCTGTCAGCTGCTCAGAGGTAGTACTGGGCCTACTGTCTGAAGCACCAAAACTGGCAATATTTCCACTTTTGAATAGGAAACATAGACATATATTTTAATATTAATTTAGCCAGCGCGAGTTACAAAGTTTAGAAGAATGTGCATGTAAGAAAGAATAACAAATGACTCTTCAACTTACAAAATCAACTAGAACTATATAAATAAGCTGAGAGACAGCCTTATTACATGGCAGCGGCACATATGCACACAACACATGCAAATTGGCATGTATACACGCGCGGGCACACACAGTTTTTAATGGCACTGTGTGTGTGTGGGGGGGGGGGGCTGAATAAATCTGTAACTTTTCTGCATTTGGCCGCGTCCTCCTCCAGCGCCTTTCTTTTTTGTCCCTCTCCTCATGGCCTTTCCTCTTCTTTTTACCACGTTCGAAATCCATTATCCTCACTTGCACCAGACGCTAGCGACACACACCACAGTAGCCGTAACCTGACATACGTAACACACCCCTTCCTCCACCCGCGCTCTGTGTGGTTGATACAGACTGTGGGGGCGGGTGTTAATTATATAAACCAATCGTCTTTCCCACCTCACACGCTCCTGGCCTGAGTGGCCTCGACTGCCTCTCTGATTGGCGCGCCGCTACACCGGCAGACTTAAAAAAGAGAGAGAGACGCAGACCAGCAGGCCAATCCTAGGCCGGAACTTCAGGAATTCTCCCGGTTCTTCCTATGGTCAGTCCGGACTTGTTGAAAATATAGACCACATACATACAACATGGGAAGGTTCTTAAAGGCAAGCATACTGATGATGGATGAATGAAGACATCAAAACATCATGACAGAAAATGTGTCTTGAAAACAGAAAATGCGCAGCAAAATAAATTAACACATGGGAAGAAACTCATGGAGTCAAGGTTTGTGACCAAACTGTAAGAAACCACCGAAAATAAATAAATGAAACCCCTGATTAACACCTAAACAGAACAAGACAAGATTGCAATAGGCTGTGGAAAAGCAATTTCACACTGTGGAAGGCTGAATGGAAGTTAATCAGTGATGAATCGCGAATCTGCACTGGGGAAAAATGATGAGGTTGGAACTATTGTTTGGTACCATTCAATGAAGAAGGCAATGCAAATTTCCACAGTCATTGATGATACAGGGCTGCATGCCAAGAAAAGGCACTGGGGAAATGCCAGTCAGCTTTTCAATAAACATAGAAATAATCCATCTATCAGAAAATATTGCTTGAAGAAAGACACATTGGCCCCTATTTTATTCCCAGCGCAAGTCTTGCACAAAGATGAGTCTAATTGTGCTCATGGGTAAAGTTTTCTTCAAGAATTTGCTCAGGTTGAATTGGGCATAACGAGGCGTTTGCATTTTTTTTTTTGCCATTGTGGGATAGAACATAATTGTTTACCAGTCAATTCTGGTAGCACCCCTCATTTACAAAAAAATCTGTTCTGAATGCAATGCGTCTGAGTACTTGACATTCTGGAAAGAGAAATAGCATGATAAAGTCCGTGCATGACATTGGCAGGTAGACTGCAAGATCTCCCCTTGTAGATGATGTAGTTGGCCGTGCATGTGACATGTGGACTCAGATAAAAACTTGCACTCTACCTCTGCGTATGTGCGTGTTTAACACCCCTAACCTCCAAAAGGCTGTGCTATTAAATTACTATTTCTAGGATGACAATGATTATATACTTTGTTCAATGAACTGATTTTTACAATGATTCAGAGGCATTGCCCCACTCTGGTTTCTTATTTATGAATGATGTTCACCACACGTTTGTCTGCCTTTGTCTCAATCAAATGCACCAAAATTGCGTTACACTACCAGTGCCACGAGTTAGACCTATTTTGCTTTTGGTTCACTAAAAATATTGCAGTATTGGATACTGTGTGTGGCATTTCAAAAGCTGGTGCAGGGTCACAGAAAAACTGTGACCCAATATCAGGTTGGCCATTTCGTGCAGCGGCCCCCAATCTTTTTAGCACCAAGCACCGGATTTTGTGTCAGACAGTATTTCACGGACTGGCTTTTAAAGTGCGGCAGATAAATACAACAAAATAAAAAGATACGACCGGCATAACAGCAATAGTATAATATAATGATAAAAGTGAATCCACTATGTACACCTATGCAACTTTACTACCAGTGTCCTAATACCATTGCGCCAACAACATAACATGAGTTATGTTCACGTCAACAAGGTGTAGGAGAGTTCAGATTTAGATAAATAAAACTACCGTTTTTTTCCGTGTATAGTGCGCCCCCATGTATAATACGCACCCTAAAAATGGCATGCTGATGCTGGAAAAAAGCCTGTACCCATGTATAATACGCACCCAATTTTTATGAATTTTTCTTTATGAATTTTTTTTTTTTTTTTTTTTTTTTTTTTTAAGTCCCAATGATCGTCACACACGCAGGGAGGCAATGGGTCCCATTTTTATAGTCTTTGGTATGGTCTTAACTAGGCTGGATGTAATTTTTTTTGTTGGCGTTGATTTCTCCGACTGCCCATAAACGCACCACCGCGCTCCGTGCGCGCACGGGAAAGAGGCGTGCGGACGTGAAAAAGGCGGCTCTGTATGGGAGAGACGTTGAAGAGGAATAAAAACACCCTTGGAAACCAAAACTTGGTGATTTCAAGTTTCATTTCGAGGGACATTTGTCACGTCTCGTCCCCAGTTTTGCTATGTGTCTAGGTTGCCATAGTTTCTGTTTGCGTCACCCCTCTCTTCCTGTGTCACCTCAATCGATGTAACGTGTTTTGTATTTAAGTCCTGTCTGCCCCTCGCTCACCGTCGGATCATTGCATGTGTTACTCTCATGATGTCTGTTTGCTTTCTGTTCCTGTCTTTGGTAATGTCTTTTTGTTCCACGACTTTGTCGGTCAGTCCTGTTGTTGGTTTTGTTTTCTAAAAAAAAAAAAAAAAGATTTTTTTTTAAAAAAAGTAAAAAAAAATTGTACCCATGTATAATGCGCACCCCAGATTTTAGGAAAATAAATTCGTTAAATTTTGCGCACTATACACGGAAAAAAACGGTAAAACGACGTACCGTATTTTGCGCCCTATTAGGCACACCGGGTATAAGACGCACCTTCAATGAACGGCTTATTTTAAAACTTTGTCCATATATAAGGCGCACCGGACTATAAGGCGCATAAAATAGAAGCTTTACTGCAACAAACTGAGGTTGACTAGGGTTGCGGTATGCACCCACTAGCCAATAACCAACGAGCCCTCTGTAAACAACCGCGTTTCTCAAACGATCGCCTATAAAATGATTGGAACTGACTAAAGTTCGATCTAACGCATTGGTACTACTTACCTATGTTTCCCTTCCATATCGATCCGTAGATTTACCCGAAACATGAACAGAGCAGCCTATATTGACATGAAATAGCCTCGCGCGTATAGCAGCTATCGTTATAGCATTAGCCATCCGCAATTTCCTATGAGCCTCAGCTCGCACTCTCCCATGAGCCTCAGCAAAGTGTAAACAATCGCGTTTCTCAAACGATCTCCTATAAAATGATCAGAACTGACTAAAGTTCGATCTAACGCATTGGTACTACTTACTTATGTTTCCCTTCCATATCAATCCGTAGATTTACTCGAAACATGAACAGAGCAGCCTATTTTGACATGAAATAGCCTCGCGCGTATAGCAGCGATCGTTATAGCATTAGCCATCCGCAATTTCCTATGAGCCTCAGCTCGCAATCTCCCATGAGCCTCAGCAAAGTGTAAACAATCGCGTTTCTCAAACGATCTCCTATAAAATGATCAGAACTGACTAAAGTTCGATCTAACGCATTGGTACTACTTACCTATGTTTCCCTTCCATATCGATCCATAGATTTACTCGAAACATTAACAGAGCAGCCTATTTTGACATGAAATAGCCTCGCGCGTATAGCAACTATCGTTATAGCATTAGCCATCCGCAATTTCCTATGAGCCTCAGCTCGCAATCTCCCATGAGCCTCAGCAAAGTGTAAACAATCGCGTTTCTCAAATGATCTCCCATAAAAAGATCAGAACTGACTAAAGTTCGATCTAACGCATTGGTACTACTTACCTATGTTTCCCTTCCATATCGATCCGTAGATTTACTCGAAACATTAACGGAGCAGCCTATTTTGAAATGAAATAGCCTCGCGTGTACAACAGCTATTTGTTGACGCCCCCTGACTACAGTTACCGTAATGTTGGGAAGCGATGCGACCTTGTAATTTACTACTAAAACGTACTAAAACATTTTGGCAGAGCACTGTGTACAACCAGTATGGATCAACAAATTCATCACTTGATCCATATATAAGGCGCACCGGACTATAAGGCGCACTGTCGACTTTTGATAAAAATTTTGGTTTTTAGGTGCGCCTTATAGGGCGGAAAATACGGTAAGTTATTTATTCTTTCTTGCGCGGCCAAATGATCCACAGACCGGTACAAGTCCGCGGCCCAGGTGTTGAGGACCACTGATTTTGTGTACAGCAGTGTCCACCTATTTTTTTATTCGTAGGACTTAAGTCACGCTTGGCCACTTCACTTTTGGTGTAGTGGACCTAAGGATGCTGAAAAATAAGTAAAAAGATGTGAATCGTCTGCATGATCGTAACCCTGTCAAAGATAAGGTTAGGAAAATATTTTAAAATCCTCACTATTCAACATTAATAATCTCTTGTCATACTTGTGAAAGAGCTGTTAACCCAACAAATTTTGTAACAAAGCAAACAAGGGGAGAACATGCAAACTGCAAACACCCAACTTTAACTATTAGGCTGAAGTGCTATCCACTAGGTCTCCACGCTGCCCTTCTCAACAAATTATTAAAAACCCATTTCAATCTGGTGGCTATAGTTGTCAGCCAATACACACACGCACACACACACATGCCTGTGCGATTGTGAGGTCATTAGGATTTATTAGAAATGATGGTGCTGTCCTATGCCAGAAGGTCAGACTGTTAATTGTATTGGACTTAAGATGAGACAGTAGAACACACACAGGCCGAATACAGTAGGCCTATACAGCAGAGTAGAATAGGCTAATGTGATTTTGATAATGACTAGACATCAAACATGAAACATGACTCAATAGACGGGGCCACCAAAGATGAGAGACAGACTGCCAATTATCTCCAACATAGCAAGGAGGAACTAAAAGAGGATATATTGTCTATCTTTTATACTTAGTTGACAATAAGCACCATTTTTAAATCTGGGCAAAAGTATTAGAACAGAAACTTCAAAAAGATTGGTCTTAAAAGTGAGTTGTGCATGCTTTGCTTTAAGGGCATCATGGCTGTGATACATTAACATAACAGACTTTTACATTTTTCTTTCGTGAAGCTTTTCCAGACCCCATTACACTTACAGTAAATTAGCATTTATTTTGGGCAGTTGCAATAGTTCATTTAGTCGTTGCTTTAGGAGGTACAACGTACGCTTTGGGTGAGGATGATGATTCGACCAGTTCAATCTTGTTAGAATACAACTCTTTGGCACACGTGATTAGCTAGGTATCTTGAGCTATGCCGTTATCTTGCTGTGACCTTTCTGTTGCTTCCACTGGCTTTCCCTTCCCTATGACACTCTTTGCACACACGTATGAGTTGATCTCAGTTAAGACTGCAAAGTCATACATAATCACACAGGCGAGTTAGAGTCCCCCCACCCTTACAGGAGGGCGGACAAGAGTAGTAGAAGAGCAGGGACCTTGGAGGTGGGGGTTAGACCTTCTTCCGCAATCTTGCAGAGAAGGCTCCACAGCTGTGTATCGCGCTTTCTGGCATACATTAAATAGTTAAACTGAGAAGGCAGCCTCCTGGTAATTACTATTAGCATAGTGAGCATTAAAGATAAATAACTGGGACAAAATCTAACAATGTACTTGAATTTTGACCTTTTTTTTTTGCTCAATTAATTATATGCTATTGATTGTGGTTGCATTATTGTGGTTGCATTATTTTTCAAATCGGCAGACAGAATGATTCTGCTGACTTCTGAGGTGCTTTTGCTGCTGTTCTCATGTGTTGGCTCCGTGAAGTTTATTAAGCCATTTTCTTAAGGCTGAAGGAATGGGGTCGAAATACAAAAAGTCCTGCCTAGCTACAAAAACAGATATGCTCAAACCTCTTTGAATAAAGTACATAAACAGAAAAGTATATTCACATATTAAATCAATAAAATAAACATTTTAAGCATATAATTATACTTACACACCAAATCAATAAAGAAGACATAACTAGACATTTTTGATAGGTGGTAATGACAAAGATTTTTATAACTTTATAATCTGAAATATATTTCTGAGCACTTTGAAATAAAGGTTTTTTGATATATTGCCTAAATAGCTTAATGACCCTCAAGGAACTGTGTAATGCATGCCTGATGTTTTTTTCTCTAAATCATGGACACGGCCAGGGTCGTCTTGACCGTTCAGCACTTGATTATATGTTGTGTTTTGACTACCGTAATTTTCAGACTATAAATCGCGTTTTTTTTCATAGTTTGGGTGGGGGGGCGACTTATACTCAGGAGCAACTTATATATGGTTTTTCTTTCAAAAATTTTCAAAAGAAAAAAAGGGAAACCGCGATAAACGAACCGCAATGTAGCAAGGGATTGCTGTAATTTGAATTTCAAGTGACGACAGCAGCGCGACGTCGCATCAGCAGCAGCTCGTCGAGTCAATCTTTGTCCTTTATGTAAACAACTGCCGCGCTGCTGACGCAGCGTCGCGCTGCCTCGTCGTTATTCCACAGATCTACTATATAACTATATTGTAGCGTTAACAAAGTTCAAGGAAAGACGTGGGTTTGGTAAACGGCTCTTTATTTAACAAAACAAACTTACAGGCGTGTGGCAGCGTGGACTTCCAGCCACGGAAGTGGAAGAGAGCTCCATAGAATAGGACCGGGTGTGCGTAAAAGCCATGACCGAGCCCCATCCACCGTCCTCGGACAGCCACCCGGCTGAGCGCCGGCCCTCGACTTCCATCCACAGAGGTGAAAGACAGCTCGGTAGAGTAGGACCGGGCGTGCGTAAAAGCATTGTACGAGCCCCATCCACCGTCCCTGGACGAGTCGATCTTTGTCCTTTATGTAAACAACCGCTGCGCTGCTGACGCGACGTCACGGTCGCGCGTCAGCAGCGCGACGTCGCGCTGTTGACGTCAGTGCGTCGCGCGTCACTCGACGGAGCTCTCTTTCACTGACCCTCAGCAAAGTGTAAACAATCGCGTTTCTCAAACGATCTCTTATAAAATGATCGGAACTGACTAAAGTTCGATCTAACACATTGGTACTGCTTACCTATGTTTCCCTTCCATATCAATCCGTAAATTTACTCGAAACATTAATGGAGCAGCCTATTTTGAAAAGAAATAGCCTCGCGGATACAACAGCTATTCGGTGACGCCCCCTGACTACAGTTGCCGTAATGTTGGGAAGCGATGCGACCTTGTAATTTACTAGTCGTACTAAAACGTACTGAAACATTTTGGCAGAGCACTGTGTACAACCAGTATGGGTCAACAAATTCATCAATTGATCCATATATAAGGCGCTCTGCATTATAAGGCGCACTGTGTTTTTTTTAGTAAAATGTAAGTTTTTAGGTGCGCCTAATAGTGCGGTAAATACGGTAAGTCTAATTTCTGCTTCAGTGTCGTAGCATTTTCCTACATCTGAAGAAATGAAACGAGCACGCAGTGAGTAAATTGGATAACAGGTGATTGGCAATGGCTTTTGCCGTGAGGCGCAGATAGCGCGCTCCCTAAATTATGGACCAAATCCAACAAGGCCTTTGTCTTAACCACTGACTTTGTTTAGTTAAAACAAAGCTCCGAGCTGTGGTTCTATTATGCGTCTTGTAGGTTAGGTTTCTTTTCTAAACTTGTGATGTTTGAAATTGCCTCAGATTTGAGTGACATGATTTTAGTGGGGTTGACAAACTCGTTTTTACTACGGGCCACTTCATAGTTGCGGCTTACCTTGGAGGGCCATTATGGCGGTGACACCAAATAAATGTATGTCTCGTAATATGTCTCGTATTAATATATATACGTATATGCACAATAAATAGATGGATTACTAGTTTTTAAATCAGAACTACCGTTTTTTTCCGTGTACAATTTTTTTTTTTAATTATTATTTTATTTTTTTAAGAAAATCATGGTACAACAAAACCAACAACAAAACTGGGGACGAGACATGACAAATCTCCCTCGAAATAAAACTTGAAATCACCTTTCTTCTTGTTTGTTGTCAATCGCGCATCACATTCAGCCATCCTGCCCAACACACTTAGTCAGTAAAATTCATAATTGACGACACATTGTTTGATGCGATGGTGCAATCCTTGATGGTGTGTTATTGTCAAATATTGTTTTTAATCTCCATCGCAAACCGGATATCATACGGAGGCCGCCATTACAGATGCGCAGAACGGATGCGCAAGACACGTCAGCTATATAAAGAGTGAGAAATCAGTTTTCTTCCCATTAGTTTCAATTCACAGTTTAATTAGCAGTTCCAATAAGCAAATAACAAAATGCGTATTACAGGTAATATTTTATTTCACAACACTTTGCCTTGTTCCTTTCTTCTCTGCTGTTCACTTCAAACACGCTCCATACGAACGCAATGCTCTCGTATCAGACGCTTGCTCGATCACCTGCTCGTTTGCTGTCACAATGTAACCTACACAAATCCGAAACATTTGTTGCGGCTCCGAGTCACGACGAGGGGCAAGTTTTGGTTTCCAAGGGTGTTTTTATTCCTCTTCAACGTCTCTCCCATACAGAGCCGCCTTTTTCACGTCCGCACGCCTTTTTCACATGCGCGCACGGAGCGCGGTGGTGCGTTTACGGGCAGTCGGAGAAATCACTGGCAACAAAAAAAATTACATCCAGCCTAGTTAAGACCATACCAAAGACTATAAAAATGGGACCCATTGCCTCCCTGCGTGTGTGACGATCATTGAGACTTCAAAAATAAAAAAAATAAAAAAAATTGGGTGCGTATTATACATGGGGGCGGATTATACACGGAAAAAAACGGTAATATTTTCTTCAATTGTTCAAATTACTATAAAAAGGGTAAAAGAATTCTTAAAAATCTAAAACTTATTTAGTATACATGTAAAATTTGGTACAGATTTCAGCAAGGATCGTGGGAGTTGACATGATTTTATTGTAAATGGAAAAGGAAAACAGGGAAAATATATTTTCTATTTTAGTATAGTTTCTGTAGCAGGGAAAACTCGAGAAAAACATTTTCAACATTTTCCAATGCTGTAAATTGCGTAAAATACTTATTACATTTCAACATATCTGTCAATGGAGATTTGCGATGAATTTGAATTTCCTCAATTTGGATTTGTCGATGTGCGCTCTGCGATTGGCTGGCAACCAGTTTAGGGTTTACACCACCCAGCAATATTAAAATAATAAAAAGCTTACAATATTTCGGTTGATTTGTAATGAATCCAGAATGTATGACATTTTTGTTTTTTTAATTGTATTACAGAAAATAAAGAACTATCACAATATTCTAATTTTGTATAGGCCGACATTGACAAACACATCAGATACACTAACATACGTACAACCAGCAGAAGTCTCCTTGACTCTAAAAACATGATTTATTATTATGATTGAAACTTAGGGCAACATTTTTCACGAGCGCATTTTCCTGTTCACTTAAATGAGCTTGGGCTCCCTTGGCGGTCAGCCCACCCGACAGCTGTGGCATTGCCTCAAGGGTGGCCTGCTTCATGTGCCACCGGAGTACTTGGAAGCAGGAGCGTGATGACGGCCTGTGTCTTTTCCTTTTTAACTGTACTTTAACATACCTTTGTTGCTGGATACTATCATCGTGTGGACTTTATCAACATTGGAATACAGTATAAATGAACAAGTTCCAGCAATTTTCATTACTCTAAACATTGTGGAGGAGATGGCGTGACGAGCGGGATCATTGACAGGTCTGTCTGGCAGCTGGCATAGCAAAAGCAGCATAAACATGCCTCACCAACCCTGCCTACTGCCTGAAAAGCGCTGGCTGGGACAGTGGTTTGGAACAAATAAATGAATAATAATAATAAGATGAATAATAAGAAGAACTCTTTACTCTCACAAGGGTCGTGGGCGTGCTGGAGCCTATCCCAGCAGCCTTTTGGGTGATAGACGGGGCACATCCTGAACTGGTCGCCAGCCAATCGCAGGGTACACATAAACAAATAACCATTCACGCTCACAATCACACCTACGGACAATTTGGAGAGGTCAATTGGCCTGCCATGCATGTTTTTGGAATGTGGGAGGAAACCCAAGTACCAGGAGCGAACCCACATGGAGAAAATGCAAACTCCACACTGGAAGGCCAGAGCCAGAATCGAACCCTGCACCTCCAAATTGTGAGGCGGACATGCTAATCAGTGTGCCATTGTTTTACTATTATATTATACTATTATGGTGCAGGCCTATTATTATTATTATTACGTTTTGTACTTGTACTTGAATGTTATCTATCCTTCTGTAAAGTGTAAATGTCTGTTGAAGATGTGCTATCCACAGAAAAAGGAAACCAGTTATATTTACACACCATAAAGAACGACAGTGGTAAATCAGAGTGTCAAGTTGTTTATTTAACAGGCTGCTGCTGGAACAAGAATTATAAACACTGTGTCTGGTCTGCATGTTAACCACAAAGAAATAAATCATTTCCAATCAGCTCCATTCCGTTTTCCTCCGTAAGTAGGCAATACACACAGTTTAGATGACACTTCATATTCTGTTTGGAAGCCCAAATAAAGTCATGACCTAGAGCAGGGGTGGGCAAACTTTTTGACTCGCGGGCCGAACTGGGTTCTAAATTTGGACCGGAGGGCCGAACCAGGAGCAGATGGACGTAGTGTTTTTGTGAAGTAATATAAGCGACCTGTAAAGGTCATTGCATAAAAGATTTTGGCCTTTAGTAGGTAGTAAAGCATGGATATTCCAAACAAGTTTTTTGAGAACAAATGCATTTATTAACAGCATTAAAAAAATAAAATAATAATTCACTAAAAAACTGCTATCAGTGATTCTCATAAAATACGAGACTGTTATTATGAACAGTCTCCATCACTTCAGTGCCTGCAGGTCAGATTAATGAAAGATCTTATGAGATCACATCAAACGGCAAACATTCTCACCAAATATATCATCTTGAAGAATCGGTGAACGCATACATCCAAATAAAGTAATCAAAACGGCAACACGGTGAGGGGTATCTGAAAATCAGAGCAGAGTTTTAACTCACAAACACCTGGTAACAGAGGAAACGAGAAACACTTCCTTAAAGTAAGCCTTAAGAACTTTACAGGTTAAGATTAGTCGCAAACAGGTGGTGCATCAATGTCCTTGAGCATCCTGCATTGTTTGAAAATGAGAATGGTCGCTAGTTTCAATCCCTGCTATGTGTACAAATCATATTCAAAATGCCTCCCCTTCATTTTCAGTGGGAACAGTGTTGTTGGTCTCCCTTTTTTGCTAGTGCGTCATAGTCTGGAGTAAAATTTGTTGTGGCAATTCTTAGGAGAGATCCGAGGTATTGGTCCGTTTACCTCGATCTGTGACGGGTTGATGTTGACGTTCGTGTGGCTGAACGTCACGTCGCGTACGTCGAGCCAAATCGGCCACTCCCTTTTAAACGCTCGGCACTGTGTCCACCTTGCTTTTCCTTGGGCAACTCATTTTAATGGAAGGATTCCAGGGGAAGGTTTGTGGGTGGCTTTAGCGCAAAACTGCATCTGAAAGCTCAGCGCGCGAATTACAACAATGCTGTCGTCACAGCCCACGCTCTAAATTCGGGACTGATACAAATAGAGCGCGAGTGCACCATGTCCGTACTACTGAGTACGTACACGCACTTGTGAGTGTGCACCGAGCTTTCTGACACGGCTTCCGGTAGTAAATGCGCAGGCGAGCGCTTCCCCATCTACTGGGGAAACGCAGTCATTGCAGGCAAAATCACCAAAAAAAAAAGTTTAATAATACAATTTGTTCAGGGTTGGCGGGCCGGATTAAACGGTCCCGTGGACCGGATGTGGCCCGCGGGCCGTAGTTTGCCCACCGCTGACCTAGAGGTATGTGGTATGGGTAAAAAAAAATAAGTCAACAAATCTGTTGTTTTTCTTGTTATATTATTCTGATTATTAAATCTTCTTTTTCCTTTTTTTTTTTTTAAATTGAGTGATAAATGTGTTTTTTTTCCTTGTTTAAAGAATGACCATTACATACCTGCAAATCAGTGTGAGTTGTGCTGCTGCCTTTGCGAGACCAGTTCAGATATGTGTCATCACGAATTTACACAATAAATCAGGTGTATTCAGACCTCCGTAGTGAAGGCTCTGCCGAACCCCTGAGACCGACTCACCGAACACCTAGGGTTCGATCGAACCCAGGTTAAGAACCAGTGTTTTAGATTAACCTCCTCACAGAATCTCTAACACTCTCAACCACTCTCTTACATCGACCTAAACATGTACCGTATTGGCTCAAATATAAAACGACCCAGATTAAAAGACGACCCCCTCTTTTTCAAGACTCAAATCTGAAAAAAGACTTTTTGACTCAAGTTTGAAAAAGACTTTTTGACTACCAAATTTAATATTTATACAGAAAATAATTACAGTACATCTGAAACAAATGATTATAATATATTCGAAAGAAAAAGCATGTTATTTTGCCTCATTCAAATCATGCAAAATCTAATATCTGAACATTTAAATGTGTAAACTAAACTAATTTGTAGATGAACGGCTTCTGGTTTTTGAAATGTATATACCGAAAATTTCGGACTATAAGTCGCGTTTCTTTTCATAGTTTGGGCGGGGGGGCGACTTATACTCAGGAGCGACTTATATATGTTTTTTTCACAAATTCTTACTTGATCATTAATACATCACTTACTTACAAGTATAGTTGACCACTTCACATGTTATTTTTAGTATACCGTTTTTTTCCGTGTATAGTGCGCAAAATTTAACAAATTTATTGTCCTAAAATCTGGGGTGCGCATTATACATGGGTACAAATTTTTTTAAATTTTTTTTCTTTTTAATTTTTATTTTTTAAAGAAAGTCATGGTACAACAAAACCAACAACAGGACTGACCGACAAAGTCGTGGAACAAAAAGACAGGGTGACATTACCTAAGACAGGAACAGAAACCAAACAGACATCATGACAGTAACACATGCAATGATCCGACGGTGAGCGAGGGGCAGACAGGACTTAAATACAAAACACGTTACATCGATTGAGGTGACACAGGAAGAGAGGGGCGACGCGAACAGAAACTATGGCAACCTAGACACATAGCAAAACTGGGGATGAGACATGACAAATCTCCCTCGAAATAAAACTTGAAGTCACGACGAGGGGCAAGTTTTGGTTTCCAAGGGTGTTTTTATTCCTCTTCAACGTCTCTCCCATACAGAGCCGCCTTTTTCACGTCCGCACGCCTTTTTCACATGCGCGCACGGAGCGCGGTGGTGCGTTTACGGGCAGTCGGAGAAATCAACGGCAACAAAAAAAATTACATCCAGCCTAGTTAAGACCATACCAAAGACTATAAAAATGGGACCCATTGCCTCCCTGCGTGTGTGACGATCATTGGGACTTAAAAAAATAAAATTAAAAAATAAAATTAAAAAAAATTCATAAAAATTGGGTGCGTATTATACATGGGTACAGGCTTTTTTCCAGCATCAGCATGCCATTTTTAGGGTGCGTATTATACATGGGGGCGCACTATACACGGAAAAAAACGGTAGTTGATCGCTTCACATGCTTTGATATCTTTATCTTGAACATATTCAAAACATGAAAAATAGAGAGAAAAAATCAAATAAAGTAATTAACACTTTAAAGCCCCATGTCCTCTGTCACCAGGATGACATAAAGGACGAGAAATTTGATCGATGGATTTAATGATTTGGAGTGACACAAATGGTTTGATAATATTGTTGTTTATGTGATAGTAGTTATTTAAAATATAGTTTATATATCGTTGTATGGGCCTGTGGAATAATTTGAACTGCGGCGCGGCACACGGCATTGTTGACAAAGAACGATCGATAAAAGACGAGAAATTTGATCGATGGATTTAATGATTTTGAGTGACACAAATGGTTTGATAATATTGTTGTTTATGTGATAGTTATTTAAAATATAGTTTATATAGCGTTGTATGGGCCTGTGGAATAATTTGAACTGCGGCGCGGCACACGGCATTGTTGACAAAGGACGATCGATGGGTTTAATGAATTGGAGTGACACAGATGGTTTTATAAACGTGTTATTTATGTAATAGTTTTTTTTTAAATAACTGAATGTTACGTCAGGCCCGTTCTCAGCTCCTCGTTTGTGTTTGTCACGTTAGCATACCGTATCGTTTAACCTGTTGTTGCTCGTTCACGTCTGTTCATGGTGTTGGATTTTGTCGAATAAATTGCCCCCCAAAATGCAACTTATACTCTGGAGCGACTTATATATGTTTTTTTTTACTTTTCTGGCCATTTTATGGCTGGTGCGATTTATACTCCGGAGGGATTTATAGTCCGAAAATTACGGTAAACCAATCTTCTGTGATAAAACAACACAATTGCAATGACTGCATTAACCATCAAAGTGAAGTCTGTAACTGTAGTCTTGAAACAAATCTGAATAAGGAAAAACATTGCAATAAAATAATGCAAACTGCTACCACTATTGTTGGGGATCCTGAGGACTGTATAGGGGGTTGGCTCTTTTCGTCCCCGGGTGTCGGTCAGAACAGAGGAGGGAAGACGTGGTTCAGTTTTGATTGGTTTACTGAATTATTGGCAAAACAGTAACAGGCACTGTGGCTAGGGGCATACAGGCAAACTAGAAAAAAGGTATTGTGTGAAGCATGTGAAGGGTGTGTGTGGTTTGTGGGGTCTGTGTGTGGTTCTGCAACAGACAGAATTACAGCACGTAAATCAACGCTCAACTTCTGACGTCACACAACACTCCAAACATAAGTCATCGAGACAACAAAATACATTTGCTGGCGACCGTTAGTCGCCGTGCTGCTGCGTAACGGCTACTCCTACGATGCGAGGCAAATTTAAAGGAGCTGTCAATCAAACGGTGCGCACACGAAGCAAACCGCGATCGGACAAACAGCACAACAGTGGACAGTACTAACAATGAAATGTATATACTCACTTTGTGTCAAGGACGCACACGATCACTTAGACTTAGACAGACTTTATTGTCATTTTGTAAACACTTGGTGCACACAAAACGAAATTTCGTTGCATACGGCTCTCAACAATGAAATGATATTACGGCTGAATAAAAAGTGACATTTCTATATAAATATGAAATAAGATAAGTATAAAGTGCAGCCGTGATAAAGTATGTAAACAGTGTAGGAAACAAAAACAGTATTTACAAAGTGTACACAGCAACATACTCAGTTGATACCTGCAACCTTTAACCTACCGCTGCGCACAAGCTCCAACAATCACGATAAACTGAGGTAACTCACGCGAGACTTAAGGCGTAGTGACGGAACTTCGCTTTAAAGATATCTGGCGCCATCTAGTGTTGTGAATGGTTATAATGTCTAGACCCCGAATGTAAGATGACCCCCACTTTTTCAGTCTTATTTCAATGCAAAAAACATCATCTTATATTCGGGCCAATACGGTATCTGAGGGACTGCTTTAAAAATGGCTTCCTGTAGTTGGGGAATGTAAACATAGGCACAGGTTTGGGAGGCAGAATGTCAAGCAGACGAAAAGAGAAAAACTTACTCAACACAATTTGCAGGGTTAAGACGTATGATGTAATTTAGAATGCACGTATGTATTTCTGATGATTATGATTATGAAAAGTGGATTAAAAATACAACTCAAAAAATGTTTACAACAACACCCACAAAAAGAACATTGCTTTGAACCAACTGATTTGCAAGACCCTTCCTTTAATGCCTTAACTGTGTCCATAGTTCACACACTCTGAGAAAGTGCAACACATACTCAACAGATGCACACAAGGAAGATTCTGTTTCTCAAAATAGATATGTAAACTTTTGGCCTTGGCAGGTTTCTGTGCTATTCATGGGCTGTTTAGTTTTTTTGTGTCCTCCTATTTCAGTTCCCAGTTTTGTAAATAAGCCTGTAGTTCGCTGCGTCCAGCTCCCTCTCTGACAGTAGAGAGCAATTTTGCCAGCGTAATCTTCACAAGGAAAGACAACATTCCCATTCAATTTCATCAAGTCACCATACACCCCCCACCCTCTTTATTATACTTAATGGCCGATAACGTGATATTTACTGTAGTTGTTCATTGTTTGGGAAAAACAATGCTATTGACACCAGTTTGAATGTGTTGTTACTTTTTAATCCAAATACAACAAGCGAGTATCAATCTTTTCAGCATTTATTACATTTAGAATTGAAATTAAAAAGATTTGTCACTTCATCCATTCATCAATTCATTCATTCAGGTTCATCTGGGTATGTATTTGGAGGGCTTGAAAGTAGCATTATAAACAAACATCACTACGTTATCGTGGGGGTGGAAATGTTCTTCAACAAACTGTGTTGTGGCTGGTTGTTCCTTGATAGGCCTAATGTCTCAGAGTAGCTTATCTTACGATACTCAGTGATGCTACATTGAGTTTTCTTCCAGTCAGAATGTCCATAGTTTCTTCCGTGTCTTATGCGTTCAGCCCTGCTTTCCGTAGTTACTTTGCATTTTTAGATATGAAGAGTTTTTACTCTTCACCTTCTGTGTCATGTTTTCACCTGGTTGTGTAATTTACTATGTACCGTATTTTCCGGACTATAAGGCGCACCTAAAAACCTAAAATTTTCCCAAAAGCCAACAGTGCGCCTTATAGTCCAGTGCGCCTTATATATGGACCAAATTCCTAAATTTAAACTGGCCCGAAGGATTGTGTCATGAAATCAATCATAAGTGGCCTGCTGAAGACTATGATCATTATTTTGTGATTATAAAGTAATTTGTTAGGTCTGAAGTTGAAATAAAAAAGATAAAATGGAGAATGATTTGATTTGGATTATAAATCTGACATGATGCATTAATGGTGCGCCTTATAGTCCGGTGCGCCTTATATAAGGACAAAGTTTGAAAATGGGCCATTCATTGAAGGTGCGCCTTATAGTCCGGTGCGCCTTATAGTCCGGAAAATACGGTAATTAGGTAATTGTAAATATAAAAAAGTCTGAGCGAATTACTATACTGGCGACACACACAAAAAATTATTAGCGGTGTACTTTTAAAATATATATTTGTAAAATGATGATAATCCGTTCAATTACCGTTTTTTTCCGTGTATAGTGCGCCCCCATGTATAGTACGCACCCCTAACAATGGCATGCTGATGCTGGAAAAAAGCTTGTACCCATGTATAATACGCACCCAATTTTTATGAATTTTTTTTAAAAAAAATTTTAATTTTTTTTTTTTTTTTTTTTTTTTTTAAGTCCCAAAGATCGTCACACACGCAGGGAGGCAATGGGTCCCATTTTTAAAGTCTTTGGTATGGTCTTAACTAGGCTGGATGTCATTTTTTTTGTTGGCGTTGATTTCTCCGACTGCCCCTAAACGCACCACCGCGCTCCGTGCGCACACGGCGGCTCTGTATGGGAGAGACGTTGAAGAGGAATAAAAACACCCTTGGAAACCAAAACTTGCCCCTCGTCGTGACTCGGAGCCGCAACAAATGTTTCGGATTTGTGTAGGGTACATTGTGACAGACGGCAAACTAGCAGGTGATCGAGCGAGCGTCTGATACAAGAGCATTGCGGTCGTATGGAGCGTGTTTGAAATGAACAGCAGAGACGAAAGGAACAAGGCAAAGTGTTGTGAAATAAAATATTACCTGTAATACGCATTTTGTTATTTGCTGATTGAAACTGCTAATTAAACTGTGAATTGAAACTAATAGGTGGAGAACTGAACTCTCGCTCTTTATATAGCTGACGTGTCTTGCGCAACCGTTCTGCGCATCTGTAATGGCGGCCTCCGTATGACGTCCGGTCCGCGATGGAGATTAAAAAACAAACAATATTTGACAATAACACACCATCGAGGATTGCACGCACCATCGCATCAAACGATGTGTCGTCAATTATGAATTTTACTAAGTGTGTTGGGCAGGATGGCTGAATGCGATGCGCGATTGACAACAAACAAGAAGAAAGGTGAGTTTTATTTCGGGGGAGATTTGTCATGTCTCGTCCCCAGTTTTGCTATGTGTCTAGGTTGCCATAGTTTCTGTTCGTGTCACCCCGCTCTTCCTGTGTCACCTCAATCGATGTAACGTGTTTTGTATTTAAGTCCTGTCTGCCCCTCGCTCACCGTTGGATCATTGCATGTGTTACTGTCATTCTGTTCCTGTCTTTGGTAATGTCACCCTGTCTTTTTGTTCCACGACTTTGTCGGTCAGTCCTGTTGTTGGTTTTGTTGTACCATGACTTTATTTAAAAAAAAAATAAATGTACCCATGTATAATACGCACCCCAGATTTTAGGACAATAAATTAGTAAAATATTGCGCACTATACACGGAAAAAAACGGTAATAGTTCAGCGGGGTGTCATATTTATGATTTACATAGCCTGCCGTCATCCACGCCTCCATTCTAAAATGTAGTCGACTTTTTGTAACCAAATTTGCAGATTTGTTGGCAGGCGAGTCAGAAAGGCCAGTGAGTCCCAAACTTGCCTAAGTAAATCATTGCCCCTGCATGAAAATGACAATGTGCCTGTTTTTAGTGCTCCAGTAAAGCAGACTTTCTCTTACCAAATTATTGGGTGGCTGTTGGCACGCCCAGATGAGCGCAACACGGCCCCAAACACAATACGTAGACTTGTGCATTGGCATGAAAATAGAGCTACACCTGTTTTTACGCTTAGCACACGGGCCAGTCTAACAAAATAGGGCCTTTTATCTCCCGGCTGGCCAAAGACAAGCAACAAAAGGTAAGTCCACGCTCTCCTGCTAAAGTTGCTGGTACTGTATTGGTTGATTACAGCATTACGCAATTACATTTTTATTCGATTACGTTATTAGTTGATTATTTCATTACTCGATTACTTTATTATTCTCCACTTTGAACATCATCAGATCATCAAAACCATTTCACTTCCATTCACTAAACTCACAAAATTTTCAAGTGCCAAAGATTTGTACCATTCCAACTTCAATATTTTTAATTCATTCTCAGTTGTATAAGATTCCAGATCATTCAGTGTCATTTGACATCATTCCTTAGCATTCCACATTTTCATTCTGCCTATAAGCCGTCACACGCAATTTCTCCAGACATTGCATTCTCTAGTTCATAATATATTCATCCATCTGTCCAGGAAAAAAGGGGCTTCTATCATCATCTCCATCAACATGGGGATGGGTTAAATCCAGAGGACAAATTTCACCACACCCAGATGTGTGTGTGACGATGATCATTGGGACTTTAACTTTAACATTGTCATTTTGCCCCCAACCCCAGATGAACGTATGAAAAATCCGATTTGAGTAATTGGTGGAATGCATATCGTGCGTATCTACGCCTTACTGAGCCTCTGTTTTTTTGGTCCCAAACGTCAGTCTCCTCCAACATCAGATAGTCAAGCCTTCACACATGTAACCCACACGCTATGGCTGGTATTAGTAAGGACAACACAGGGGGAAGTGCCTTCTACATACGATGGCAAATTACAGTATAAATTTTTATTTTAATATTTATTTTGTTAGTTTGTTTGACAGGGACAGTGTCTAGTGTACCAATGAATATTTCTGTAGATGCACCAAAAGGGCTATTTTTCAATGAAAAAAACACTGAAAAGTAGCCGGGGTCTGGGGGCCGTATGCCCCACTGGGGCGGTCGCAGTGGGCCATTGGCCACAGGCCCCCCCGCAAACTTTTGCCAATTAGGCAAATGAGTAGGCAAATGATGAATCGTTACACCCCTAATTGATACACATCGATTAATCGATATAATGCTCTACGATTTATTGGCATCGATGCTAAACGTAAACATCGATTTATATCGCCGTGTTTGACCTCGGACACTAGACACGACTTTATTTTGAAATCCAGTTCATTGTTGCTTGCTTCCTCTTTCCGGGCGCAGTGCGCGGCGTGTTGCGTTGTGAGCAGAGCAGGCACGTGAAAGGGGAGTCGACAACTAGTACCCGGGTACTGAGCTGGTGCTATGGCTAGTGTCCCAAAAGACGAGTCATTCGTTTGGAAGCACTTTGTATTCCAAAGAAAAGATGGCTCAACGGACAAGACAATCCTGCCATCCAGTGATCAAATATTCAGGGACCACAAATCTCACCGGACATTTAAAGGAAAAACACGACATCAAAGTTCAGTGTTAAAATAAGCACTTTGTATACTACAATACTCTTGTAATTTCCTAAATAAAGAGTTTGCGGTACCACCATTGACCCCTTCCAGTTTGCGTACCGAGCCAAGCGGTCCTCTGAGGATGCCATCTGCTCTACCCTCCACTCGGCCCTCACCCACCTGGAGAGAAGGGACTCGTATGTGAGATTGCTGTTTGTGGACTTCAGTTCTGCCTTCAACACCATTGTGCCACAACGTCTCATCAGCAAACTTGACAAGCTGGGCCTCAGTACCTATCTCTGCAACTGGCTACTGGACTTCCTCTGTCAGAGGCCACAGGTGGTACGTGTTGGCGACAAGATCTCCGCCAGCATCACGCTGAGCACAGGGGCCCCCCAAGGCTGCGTGCTCAGTCCGCTACTCTTCATCCTCCTGACGCATGACTGCATTGCAACCCACCGCGACAACCGCATAGTGAAGTTTGCTGACGACACGACTCTGGTGGGTCTCATCACCAAGGGAGACGAGACTCAGTACAGGCTGGAGGTTGACCTTCTGACCACGTGGTGCAGGGACAACAACCTCCTGCTGAACGTCGACAAGACCAAGGAGGTTGTTGTTGACTTCCGGAAGGGTCACACCCAACACCTGCCGCTACCATCGACGGTGCTGTGGTGGAGAGAGTGAGCAGCACCAGGTTCCTAGGGGTGCACATCAGTGAGGATCTCTCCTGGTCCACCAACACCGCATCACTGGCGAAGAAAGCCCAGCGCCGACTGTACTTCCTGCGGAAACTCAGGCGAGCGAGCGCTCCTCCGGCCGTCATGACTACATTTTACCGTGGCACTGACTACAACTTGAAGGCCCTGCAGCGCATAGTGAACACGGCTGGTAAGATTATTACTGCTTCACTCCCCTCCTTGAAAGACATTTACATCTCCCATCTCACCCGCAAGGCGACCTTGATTGCGAGTGATGCGAGTCACCCCGCTCAGTCTTTGTTTGAGCTTCTGCCCTCTGGGAAGAGGTATAGGAGCCTGCGCTCCCGCACCACTAGGCTCAACAACAGCTTCATACTCCAGGCTGTTAGGATCCTGAACTCGCTTCCCCTTTCTGCGTAGCGTCCTGTACTTTTGCGCTACGCTTACTGTCTGCTGTATGCACACTGGCTCCGTTTTGCTCCTCTTATTTATTGTGTTATCTGTTTATTTATTATTTATTCATCACTCTTATTATTTATTGTTTGTGCCTTCTTGTTTTGATATTGTGTCGTTTACTTGTATGTCTATCGTGTAATATGTCTCGTCACCGTGGGATAGAGAAAACGTAATTTCGGTTTCTTTGTGTGTGACGTGAAGAGATTGACAATAAAGCTGACTTTGACTTTGTTGATTTTGCGTATGAATTGTTATAAATCAGGATATTGTTCTATATTTTTTATTTAAAAAAAATATAGATAGATCGTAGAGCACTATATCGTGATGTATTGTGAATGAATCACAGCAGGCTTTAAGATATCGGCAAATATCGTATCGTGCTTCTTTGTATCGATACGATATCGTATCGTGACAAAACCCGCGATTTACACCCCTAGTATTATATATGGGTACAGGCTTTTTTCCAGCATTGACATGCCATTTTTAGGGTGCGTATTATACATGGGGGCGCATTATACATGGAAAAAAACGGTATGTATATATATATATAGTATATGTATATACTATATATGTATATATATGTATATATATGTATATATGTATATGTATATACGTATATATATATGTATATATATACGTATATATGTATGACTTAACATGCACACGACACAAATCACACGCGCGCGCCCACACACTTGAGCCTATAAAGAACCACATTTAGATGAAAGCGGTGGTTTTATCTCCTTCCCTCAGCAGGAAACTAGAAACCAGTATTGCACAAGTCACACGTATGCACACGCATGCACACACACGCGCGCACGCACACACAATCGCGCACGCACACTTACACACACACACATATTCACGGTGAAGTTGATGAGTTGTGTGGTGGATATATGGGCTGGAATGTTGAAAAAATGTGAATAACCCCTAGCTTTTCCACTCTCTCAAACTTGCTTGGGGAGGGTAGGGGGCTGGGAAATACGTTTAAAAGAGGGAAATGAGCAACCAAGTAGTGATCAGATATTGCCACAACAGAGGCTGAGACTTATTAAGTAGCTCTTATGAAATGTTTATCTTTTCAATATTGAAGCATTAATCCATTTATAAGTAAACATTTTGGGCTAAATATATTCTACATCATGAAACCATGAATACATTCGACCGTTAAAAATTCCCAGAATTGCGTGTGTTAGAAGGCAAGGCTGCTTTAGTTATATAGCCCATTTCATACAAAAGTTTTTTTATGTGCTTCACATAAAAGTACATTTAAAATAATTAGCAAAAAAGTTGAAAACATTTAAAAGCAAACTCAAAAAATAAAAGTAGCTTAGTAAGCATGTAGTCACACCATAAAAACCCTTTGGTCTGGACCAAAAACTAACTTAATTTTCTTAGCTTGGTGAGGTTCAGATTTGTACTGTACTTTTTGCAAGTTCTGTAAACACATACACGTGTGATGAGCAGTGCTTCCATTGAACAGAAATTACCAGGGTGACACAAAAAATGCAAAACATGTCATTTCTACCAGCAACATTCCTGCTCTGCATACTTGAGCTGTTATTAGCGCTTCAAAATATTTTTTAGTATCAAGAGCAGTTTATTGAACGCAAGTTTTGCGACATTCTGTTTCTAATGTCATCGGTTAATGCATGCAGTAACACAAAGGAAGCAATGTACAGGATTTGTTTGAGTGGAAACACTCCTGCATAAATGTCTTTGGACAAGCACTGAAAGCAAATCGTGGTGCATTTAAAGTGGACTAAAAAGTGCCACTATAAATACACCCTTACTAGTGCACGTAGTTTTAATCTGGGTTTTACAGCATTTACACTTGGGGTTGACTTCGGTTGGCAGCGCTGCAAATCTGCTTGGTTTGACTCAACACCTAGAATGTTAATGTTAACACTGGCAGTGACTATAGAGGATATGCACTGACGTCACAGATCGGGGCGGCCATTATTGTATGGGTGGCAAAAAGCCTTCTCCGCTGCCACTAGACTCGTGAGGATGGCGGCCTGGGTGGGTGTCGTGAGTGATTATTTCGTCCAGTTGGACCAAGAAAGCCACTAGATATACATTGAAAAGTTGAAAAAATATAACATTCGTGTTGATCCGCTGTGGAAACCAAGTAAGAACGCCACCAGCTCAAGCGTAGCAGGAGCTGGGACAGCAAGTGTTTGGTCCTCTGATAAGGAGACTTTTCCGCCAGTAACATATCCAGACATTTACAACTATTTGATAGATTGTTCAAGTACAAAGGAAGACCTCAGAGCCTACAAGAGTTTGCAACAATATTGCTACCTGACTGCTGGTTATGTCCATTCCGCTGAGTCACAGCCAGTGGAGCAAAACGGAGAAGATGCCAGCCATGGCAGTACATAATACAATAATAATATATTATAATTGTAGATATGTGAACAATTTAATTATTAGAAACTAGCAATTGGACAAACATACTGTAATGAAGCTGTGTAATTATGCATTTCTTAGGTCATGGCCGAGTAGCAGCATGAAAAAGGGAATATCCGAGCAATAATGATAAACTTTATTACAGGCTCTTGGCCCACAGGTTAAAAAACAAACATCACATATATTAAAATAAATAAAGAGTACATTTCAAATGTTATGAGAGGCACTCATGCCAGCATCCTCTGATGGTGGATGTGTACCTTATAGCACTATATCCAGTATACCTCACAGATGAATGTTGCCGTCAATAAAACAAAATTACGTACTTCCCACAAAGTGATCTGAGCAGATGTAAGAATGGATAGTTGGCTTCCAAAGCTTGGAACTGTTGCAGCCATGTTTCGCCCTGTGAAGCGCCGCCACCCAGCTATCCTTTCTGGTCTGGTCCGCAGGTAACCGATACAGCTTCTTGGAATCGCCTTTTTGGAAGTGATAGGCACATCCTATGGCACAACAACTCTTCACCATGGTCAAAGTTGCACCGTAACAATCTGCCACGATCTGCCACTGACAAAATGCTAAAAATATGCCCCAGTAAACGTATCTCTAAAGCTCAATTCAGCCTTGGCCCTATTAGCGTCCGCGGCTTTTTGCCACCCAAACAAATCGTCAGCCGGTCTGTGACGTCACGTGCATATCCCCATATCCACGTTCAACACCCATTAGTGTGCTACAGCAACAAAATACAGTGTTGACAGTGCAGTAATAACATGCATTAATCACCTGATGACTGTTCAGATGTTCAGTAGTCTTGCATAGTAATTGAGCCACCTTCAAAATCACATGGCAGCAAAACAGAAGACAGACACAAAACAAGTAGCAGAAGGTACTTAAGTAGTGGCCAAATGAGAAAACTCAAGTGGTTTGTGCAACTGAATACTCAAATAACTTGTTTGGGAGGCCTGGTATTCCAGATTGGAAGAAAGATACTTCAGGTATCTGACAAATGGCGCTTCTCAGACTGAATGGAGTCAGCTGGGCAACTCACATTGGCACACATAATTACCGTATTTTCCGCCCTATAAGGCGCACCTAAAAACCTAAATTTTTATCAAAAGTCAACAGTGCGCCTTATAGCCCGGTGCGCCTTATATATGGATCAAGTGATGAATTTGTTGATCCATACTGGTTGTACACAGTGCTCTGCCAAAATGTTTTAGTACGTTTTAGTACGACTAGTAAATTACAAGGTCGCATCGCTTCCCAGCATTACGGTAACTGTAGTCAGGGGGCGTCACCGAATAGCTGTTGTACTCGCGAGGCTATTTCATTTCAAAATAGGCTGCTCCGTTAATGTTTCGAGTAAATCTACGGATAGATATGGAAGGGAAACATAGGTAAGTAGTACCAATGCGTTAGATCGAACTTTAGTCAGTTCTGATCATTTTATAGGAGATCGTTTGAGAGACGCGATTGTTTACACTTTGCTGAGGCTCATGGGAGATTGCGAGCTGAGGGTCATGTTTTTTTGCGGATGGCTAATGCTATAACGATAGCTGCTATACGCGCGAGGCTATTTTATGTCAAAATAGGCTGCTCTGTTAATGTTTCGAGTAAATCTACGGATCGATATGGAAGGGAAACATAGGTAAGTAGTACCAATGCGTTAGATCGAACTTTAGTCAGTTCTGATCATTTTATAGGAGCTCATTTGAGAGACGCGATTGTTTACACTTTGCTGACGCTCATGGGAGATTGCGAGCTGAGGCTCATTAGGAAATTGCGGATGGCTAATGCTATAACGATCGCTGCTATTCGCGCGAGGCTATTTCATGTCAAAATAGGCTGCTCTGTTCATGTTTCGAGTAAATCTACGGATTGATATGGAAGGGAAACATAGGTAAGTAGTACCAATGCGTTAGATCGAACTTTAGTCAGTTCTGATCATTTTATAGGAGCTCGTTTGAGAGACGCAATTGTTTGTTTACACTTTGCTGAGGCTCATGGGAGATTGCGAGCGAGGGTCATTGGTTTTTGAGGATGGCTAATGCTATAACGATAGCTGCTATACGCGCGAGGCTATTTCATGTCAAAATAGGCTGCTCTGTTAATGTTTCGAGTAATTCTACGGATCGATATGGAAGGGAAACATAAGTAAGTAGTACCAATGCGTTAGATTGAACTTTGGTCAGTTCTGATCATTTTATAGGAGCTCGTTTGAGAGATGCGATTGTTTACACTTTGCTGAGGCTCATGGGAGATTGCAAGCTGAGGCTCATAGGAAATTGCGGATGGCTAATGCTATAACGATAGCTGCTATACGCGCGAGGCTATTTCATGTCAAAATAGGCTGCTCTGTTAATGTTTCGAGTAAATCTACGGATCGATATGGAAGGGAAACATAGGTAAGTAGTACCAATGCATTAGATTGAACTTTAGTCAGTTCCAATCATTTTATAGGAGATTGTTTGAGAAACGCGATTGTTTACAGAGGGCTCGTTGGTTATTGGCTAGTGGGTGCATACCGCAACCCTAGTCAACCTCAGTTTGTTGCAGTAAAGCTTCTATTCTAAAACGGGCCGTTCATTGAAGGTGCGCCTTATACCCCGGTGCGCCTAATAGGGTGGAAAATACGGTAGTTGGTAGGTTTTTGTGCGGACTCCTATAAGTTCACACATACACGGAATTCAATATGAACCGTAATTAAAGCAGAGTAAAAAGATAGACTGAAATAATTTTATTTATAAATAATCACTCTCCATGTGATGTTTGCATGGTGAGATTTTCTTTAATCTAGACATTGGATCCTTTCAGTTGGGCGATTTTGTGCTTGGCACTTGTGAACTTCCATATGACCATGCGATTGTCACTCACCCTACCTGCAGTTGTGCTTCTCTTTGGGAGAAGTCAGCAGTAATCTACATTTGCCATATCCAGGGATATATTTTTTGTTGTAAAGAAATCCAACACTTGTTCCACTGATTTGTTGTCATTTTCATCTCGACCATCTGTTCCATTTTGATACCTCAGCAATGCAGCATAATTTTTGGGTGAGATCTTGAGCACAGAGATGACCACATACTTTTGTTTTGTTGGTTGACATCTTCTAATTTGTTGGTGAGAATTATTATCAGGTTCGAGAAATGCAATTTCTTCTATCTTTGTTTCTAATGCGAGCAGTCGCGTCTCCATTGTTGTTTCCAGCTTTTTCACAAGGGCAGTCACAAGAGCAGTCAGTGACGCTTCCATAGTCTTCATCTGATCTTCCATAGTCTTCATCTGGTTGTTGAGCATTTCCGATGACTCAGCCGTAGCACTGTGCTTTTTTGGCCCCATAGTTTCAAAAAATGTTTTCAAAAGGTTTTAGCGTGTCTGTGTGTCAGTATGCTGTTATCTCTTCAGTTGCAGCTATAACGACTGGAAGCAAGCACACGGTGCCAGGCACAGGAGGGTGGCGTACGTGGACAAGCTGACAAGGACTCACTGGCGTGTGGGGCTTAAAAAGGGGAATTAATGAGCCGAGAGCAGGTGTGGTGATTATTAACAAGGGACAGGTATCAGGCAATGAGCGCTGATTGCTCCGGGGGGGTGGCAGTGACTGGTGTAAACAGAAATGGGGCACTGACCAGGCTAGAGGAGCTGGAGCGTGACACAATCCTATGAATCATTGTATAAATAAATTAATATATCAGACTACTATCATCATTTTAAAAACGTCTTAACAGCAACCCCTTCGGGCATCTTATCAGGATGCCTCCTGGACGCTTCCACGGCGAGGTGTTCAGGGCATGTCCCACAGGCAGGAGACCCTGGGGATGACCCAGGATGCGATGGATAGACTCTGTCTCTTGGCTGGCCTCTGAACGGCTTGGGATCCCCCGGGATGAGCAGGATGAAGTGGCTGGGAAGAGGGAAGTATGGGTGTCTCTCCTAAAGTTCCTACCCCCGCAACCCAACCCCGGATAAGCGGTAAAAGATGGATGGATGGATGGATGGATGGATGGATGAATGGATGGATGGGTGGATGGATGGGTGGATGGATGGATGGATGGATGGATGGATGGATGGATGGATGGATGGATGGATGGATGGATGGATGGATGGATGGATGGATGGATGGATGGATGGATGGATGGATGGATGGATGGATGGATGGATGGATGGATTTGTGGGACCAGTTTGGTCTCCAATTGCCCATGCTATATCTGATGTATTATCATGATTGTTGTTATTATTATTACATCTAATATAAGGGGAGATTTTGCAGTTTACATGTCACCAGTGAATCTATTCCAAGCACGACGTATGCGTACTGCACCTACGATTGCTCAGATTTTAATACAAATGAAGGGTGGCCCAAGGATTAGGAAAGACACATCCCACAATGGCACCCAAAGGTGCAAACGCCATGTTATGTCCCATTCTACCTGTGCTAAGTCTAGCAAAATACTAAATCAAAGAAAACTTCACCAATGTTCATCCATTTGTGTTAGACAGTAATACCTTAATTGAACCGGTGTCATTTGGGGACATTGATACAGTGCCTTGCCCCCTTGAATCTTTCAACATTTCGCCACATTTCAGGCTTCAAACATAAAGATATAAAATTTTAATTTTTTGTCAAGAATCAACAACAAGTGGGACACAATCGTGAAGTAGAACAAAATGTATTGGATAATTTAAACTTTTTTAACAAATAAAAAACTGAAAAGTGGGACGTGCAATATTATTCGGCCCTTTTACTTTCAGTGCAGCAAACTCACTCCAGAAGTTCAGTGAGGATCTTTGAATGATCCAATGTTGTCTTAAATGACTGATGATGATAAATAAAATGCACCTTTGTGTAATCAAATCTCCGTATAAATGCCCCTGCTCTTTGATAGTCTCAGGGTTCTGTTTAAAGCGCAGAGAGAACCATGAAGACAAAGGAACACACCAGGCAGGTCCGAGATACTGTTGTGGAGAAGTTTAAAGACGGATTTGGATACAAAAAAAATTCCCAAGCTTTAAACATCTCAAGGAGCACTGTGCAAGCAATTATATTGAAATGGAAGGAGTATCAGACTCTGGATGAACTGCAGATAACTACAGCTGAGGTGGGAGAGTCTGTCCATAGGACAACAATCAGTCGTGCACTGCACAAATCTGGCCTTCATGGAAGAGTGGCAAGAAGAAAGCCATTTCTCAAAGATATCCATTAAAAGTCTCGTTTAAAGATTGCCACAAGCCACCCTGGAGACACACCAAACATGTGGAAGAAGGTGCTCTGGTCAGATGAAACCAAAATCGAACTTTTTGAGCACAATGCAAAACGATAGGTTTGGCGTAAAAGCAACACAGCTCATCACCCTGAACACACCCTCCCCACTGTCAAACATGGTGGTGGCAGCATCATGGTTTGGGCCTGCTTTTCTTCAGCAGGGATAGGGAAGATGGCTAAAATTGATGGGAAGATGGATGGAGCCAAATACAGGACCATTCTGGAAGAAAACCTGTTGGAGTCTGCAAAAGACCTGAGACTGGGACGGAGATTTATCTTCCAACAGGACAATGATCCAAAACATAAAGCCAAATCTTCAATGGAATGGTTCACAAATAGACATATCCAGGTGTTAGAATGGCCAAGTCAAAGTCCAGACCTGAATCCAATCGAGGATCTGTCGAAAGAGCTGAAGACTGCTGTTCACAAACGCTCTCCATCCAACCTCACTGAGCTCGAGCTGTTTTGCAGGGAAGAATGGGCAAGAATTCCAGTCTCTCGATGTATAAAACTGATAGAGACATACCCCAAGCGACTTGCAGCTGTAATTGCAGCAAAAGGTGGCGCTACGAAGTATTAGCGCAAGGGGGCCGAATAATATTGCACGCCCTACTTTTCAGTTTTTTATTTGTTAAAAAAGTTTAAATTATCCAATAAATTTCATTCCACTTCACGATTGTTGTTGATTCTTGACAAAAAATTAAAATGTTATATCTTTATGTTTGAAGCCTGAAATGTGGCGAAATGTTGAAAGGTTCAAGTGGCCCGAATACTTTCTCAAGGCACTGTATATGCTGCGTACCATCATCAACGTAGCCATAATAACCAACATTTGTGGTCTGAAAGAAAAATTCCGAGGGAAATACGTACGTACGTATATTCATCAAACAAAAGCAGTCAAAGAAGCTAAGTCATTGTATGACTGACTGCTCATACCATGTGTTTGAGCCAAATGGAGCGAATAGCTACACAGGGCTTGTTAAGATTTACAGTAGCCTATATTACCGTTTTTCTTCGTGTATAATGCGCCCCCATGTATAATACGCACCCTAAAAATGGCATGTTGATGCTGGAAAAAAGCCTGTACCCATGTATAATACGCACCCAATTTTTTTTATTATTTTTTTTTTAATTTTTTTTTAAAAAAAATTAATTTATTTTTTTAAGTCCCAATGATCGTCACACCCGCAGGGAGGCAATGGGTCCCATTTTTATAGTCTTTGGTATGGTCTTAACTAGGCTGGATGTAATTGTTTTTGTTGGCGTTGATATCTCCGACTGCCCATAAAGGCACCACCGCGCTCAGTGCGCACATTTGAAAAAGGCGTGCGGATGTGAAAAAGGCGGCTCTGTATGGGAGAGACGTTGAAGAGGAATAAAAACACCCTTAGAAACCAAAACTTGCCCCTCGTCGTGACTCGGAGCCGCAACAAATGTTTCGGATTTGTGTAGGGTATATTGTGACAGCAAACGAGCAGGTGATCGAGGAAGCGTCTAATACGAGAGCATTGCGGTCGTATGGAGCGTGTTTGAAGTGAACAGCAGAGACAAAAGGAACAAGGCAAAGTGTTGTGAAATAAAATATTACCTATAATACGCATTTTGTTATTTGCTGATTGAAACTGCTAATTAAACTGTGAATTGAAACTAATAGGAAGAAAACAACTCTCGCTCTTTATATAGCTGACGTGTCTTGCGCATCCGTTCTGCGCAGCGGATCCATAGTGCGCATGCGCAGTCATACTGCGATGGAGATTAAAAAACAAACAATATTTGACAATAACACACTATCAAGGATTGCACCATCGCATCAAACGATGTGTCGTCAATTATGAATTTTACTGACTAAGTGTGTTGGACAGGATGGCTGAATGCGATGCGCGATTGACAACAAACAAGAAGAAAGGTGATTTCAAGTTTTATTTCGAGGGAGATTTGTCATGTCTCGTCCCCAGTTTTGCTATGTGTCTAGGTTGCCATAGTTTCTGTTCGCGTCTCCCCTCTCTTCCTGTGTCACCTCAATCAATGTAACGTGTTTTGTATTTAAGTCTTGTCTGCCCCTCGCTCACCGTCGGATCATTGCATGTGTTACTGTCATGATGTGGTTTCTGTTCCTGTCTTTGGTAATGTCACCCTGTCTTTTTGTTCCACGTCTTTGTCGGTCAGTCCTGTTGTTGACCTTTCTTAAAAAAAAATAAAATAAATAAAAAAATAATAAAATAAAAATAAATTAAAAAAAAAAAAAATTTAAAAAAATTTTGTACCCATGTATAATGCGCACCCCAGATTTTAGGACAATAAATTAGTTAAATTTTGCGCATTATACAAGGAAAAAAACGGTAAAAGGAAATAATTCCTTTAAGGAATATATTGGTCTGAAAGTAAAGTCACAATAATACGTATGTATATACAGTAATCCCTCGCTACATTGCGGTTCGTTTATCGCGGTTTCACTACATTACTGATTTTTTTTCTAAATTAAAAAAAAAAATTAAAAGTCAAAATAAAATTTCTAAATTGAGGGATTTATGGCACAAAACCTACCCACACGCCAGCAGAAGGCAAGGAGTGCCCACACAATTGCAGTGCGTACACTTGGGCTTTTTTATATATTTTTTTATAATAATAAGAGTTATAAAAACATATTTACAGTGTTGTACCTTGTTATAATTTTTTTTTATAATAATAAAAGAGTTATAAAAACATATTTACAGTATGTACACTTGTACCTTGTTATAAAAAAAATAATAAAAAAGTTGTTCTAAAAACATATTTACAGTATGTGTTAAGAATTCTCCATGTTATTTATGTTATTCAGCCGTGCTTTGATATGAGGTAGGGTGATTTATTATGAAGGCCGTTGTCAGGCGATACCACTTGCTGTTTTACGTTCGTGTACATATGTCGGTTACAGTGGTACAGGAGTCATTGACGATGTAATTTGGTCTCCTAACAAGAGAAATGAACGATCACGTGTGTAGCTTTTAGGACAATGTAAAATTGCTCCAAATGTTCGTTTAAATTCCTTTAGAGGTCCGTTTTCGTGTGTTAGCACGATCGCAAATTATCATCTTTCCGCTAACTCGTTAGCCCGCCCAGTACTTCTTGTTAACATGTTACACGCACGCACGTGTAATATTTATATTTTCAATATTTATACAAAATTTACATGTTATTTATACTATTAATGTATTATTTACATCAGGGGTCCCCAAACTTTTTCCTGTGAGGGCCACATAACCTTTCCCTTCTCTGATGGCGGGCCGGTGGCAGTTTGTAACAGAAAAAGTGTGACGATCGTAGGGGAGCTTAAAAAAATTATTGTTTTCCAGAAAGCCACACATAACCAAATAACGGTTATTTAATAACCCTTTCCAGGTTCTTTACAGAAAAAAGGTCAGGAAACAAATAATAACACTATTAATGAAATAAATAATAACTAAACCCTCTCTGAGTTCTTCACAGAAAAAACAGGAAATAAATAATAACTAAATAACTCTCTCTGGGTTCTTCATAGAAAAAAAACCATGGAACATTAACTTTCTGTTGTGCCATGCACAATCTTAACAGACAAAAGTTCAGCTCAGTTGTCAGAGCAGAACCTCTCTGACACATATGAGCAGTCTCTTAAAGTTCTTGTGTTCCTTCCTTATAATCCTTTTGTAGGTTCCAGTAGGCTTGTAGACACCGCTGTCTTTTTTGTTAAAGTTTGATAGTGCGTCATAGTCTGGAGTAAAATTTGTTGTGGCAATTCTTAGGCGAGATCCGAGGTGTTGGTCCGTTTACCTCGATCTGTGACGGGTAGATGTTGACGTTCATGTGGCTGAACGTCACGTCGCGTACGTCGAGCCAAATTGGCAACTCTTTTAAACGCTCGGCACTGTGTTCACCCTGCTTTACTTGGGCGACATTTTAACGGAAGGATTCCAGGGGAAGGTTTGTGGGTGGCTTTAGCGCAAAACTGCATCTGAAAGCTCAGCGCGCGAATTACAAGAATGCTGTCGTCACAGCCCACGCTCTAAATTCGGGACTGATACAAATAGAGCGCGAGTGCGCCATGTCCGTACACGCACTTGTGAGTGTGCACCGAGCTTTCTGACACGGCTTCCGGTAGTAAATGCGCAAGCGAGCGCTCCCCCTTCTACTGGGGAAACGCAGTCATTGCAGGCAAAATGAGCAAAAAAAAAAAAAAAAAAGTTTAATAATACAATTTATTCAGGGTTGGCGGGCCGGATTAAACGGTCCCGCGGGCCGTATCCGGCCCGCGGGCCGTAGTTTGGTGACCCCTGATTTACATGTTTGAAACAATTGTTTAATGTTCTAATAATAAAATGTGCACTTAATGGGTTCATATACATTTATTGATTTTTGGAACCAATTATCCGCGATTGACATAGGGATTACTATGTGGGATTGAGGGATTACTGTACACCAAACAAAAGTAGTCAAAGAAGTTAAGTCATTGTATGATTGACTGCTCATACCATTTGTTTGAGCCAAATGGAGCTAATAGCCACACAGTAGCCTATATTAAAAGGAATATAGTGATGAAATTACTGCATTGGAAATACATTGTTTCTTATGTTGTTAGGATTTGTTCATTGTTTCATCTCAGATGATTTTTGTGCAAAAAGTGTGTGTTTGTGTGTGTGTTTATTAGGGGTGTAAATCGCGGGTTTTGTCACGATACAATATGATATCGATACAAAGAACTACGATACGATATTTGCCGATATCTTAAAGCCTGCTGCGATTCATTCACGATATGTCACGATATAGTGCTCTACGATCGATATTTAATTTTTTTTTAAATAAAAAATATAGAACAATATCCTGATTTATAACAATTCATACGCAAAATCAACAAGGTACTGCAAACTCTTTATTTAGGAAATGAGTATTGTGGTATACAAAGTGCTTATTTTAACACTGAACTTTGATGTTGTGTTTTTTCTTTAAATGTGCGGCGAGATTTGTGCTCCCTGAATATTTGATCGCCGCATGGCAGGATTTACAAACTGCACGTGTCTTGTCCGTTGAGCCATCTTTTCTTTGGAATCCAAAGTGCTTCCAAACGAATGACTCGAAGCCTAAAGGGGAGTAAATTTCCTCGTCTTTTTGGACACTAGCCATAGCACCAGCCCAGGAGCCACGTACTAGTTGTCGACTCCCCTTTCACGTGCCTGCTCTGCTCACAACACAACAACGCCGCGCACTGCTCCCGGAAAGAGGAAGCAAGCAACAACGAGCTGGATTTCAAAATAAAGTCGCGTCTAATGTCCGAGGTCAAACACGGCGATATAAATCTATGTTTACGTTTAGCATCGATGCCAATAAATCGTAGAGCATTATATCGATTAATCGATGTGTATTGATGAATCGTAACACCACTAGTGTTTAAGTGTGTGTTTTGTCTGTGTGCGCATATGTGCACGTGTGTGTCAAGTTGCTGGTAGATAATCCAGACAGGATATAAAAGCTGGGTGGGCTTCTATTGCCTTCTGTCTCCTCCACTCAAGATAATTGGCAACAGTTACCTGATCCTCATAAAAACAGTTTATTAGCCACTCTGAAGTCAACTAGGTGTATGTTACTGTATACGACGATATTGCACTTCTTATATAGGGACATTTGACCTTCCTGTCTTACTTTTTTTTTTTACCTTTGTAGTGTCTTGTCAATGAAAATATTTGATTTATTGTGTGACTAAAAATGGAACTAGTTATGGGTAAATACCAAAAATGATTATCACTATGTATGCTTATGTACTTTATTCAATGAGTCAAAGTCAAAGTCAGCTTTATTGTCAATCTCTCCACATGTCACAACACACAAAGAGACCGAAATTACGTTTTTCTCTATCCCACGGTGACGAGACACATAACACGATAGACATACATGTACGCGACACAATATAAAAACAAGAAGGCAAAAATTCAAACAATCAATAGTAAGAGTGATGAATAAATAATAAATAAACAGATAACACAATAAATAACGGAGCCAGCAAGCATAGCGCAAAAGTAAAAAACATCATAAACAAAAAGGCACAAACAATAAATAAGAGTAATAACAAATAATAAATAATAAGAGCCAGTGTGCATTCAGACAGTTCAGACAGTAAAAGTACAGGACGCTACGCAGAACGGGGGAGCGAGTTCAGGATCCTAACAGCCTGGAGTATGAAGCTGTTTGAGAGTCTGGAGGTGCGGGAGCATATCTGTTTTTTAGCTAGGCGGGACTTTTGGAACTCTTTTTTTTCAACAGCAAGACTTGTAGTGTGTGTTATGGTTCTGTGGACACAAAGAGGCTCAAGAGAGTCGACACCGTGCGAAAGTTGTTTATTCTTGCGGACATGTAAAAGCACCGATGCACACACGCACCCATTCCACATAATTTCGTCTCACATAAAAAAATTAACTGGTCCATATGTGTATTTGTCTTTTTACTTGACTTTTTGAAAAACTTATAATAGTCACTGACAGTTTCCCTTTAGTAAGCAACAGAGGTGGGCATTCCTTCCCAGTGACGGAAAGTTCTGTCTGTATGTACGCAGCCGAAGGATGAGGGACAAGAAAGTTAAAAAAAAAATGACCGACTGAACACGGACGGAAGTGGGTTTTCGTCTGTCCATGTTACTATTTATGTCGCTTACTTGCCTTTGGAAGGAGTGAAACCACAGGTGGCCATTTTACATTGCCTATTTTGAAATCTGCCTAGTAATTTGAATACATCCGAGGCATTTTCACATTATTTTCTGTCTCCACAGCGAAAATTCAACTGTGTTTGACCTGCAGTTATATCAATAAGTATTTGAAATGCGCTACATCCACATTTCATCTGTAAGAATTTTTTTTTTTTTTTTTATGACTGAGTGCTTCTCAAATTTTCGCCTGCACCATGTTGTCAGAACCATTAACAACATAATGAAAGCAAAGCTTGTCAGGACACAATTTCTTCAAAGTTTAAATCTAATTTCTGGAGGGCACAATTCGCAAGACTGAGATATTACTGTATGTAATAATGAATGCTCAATGCCACTGGTGCAGTTGGTTCTCTGAGATGCTCTCATTACTCCATACAGGCCTACTGCCCTATATACCCCAAAAATTAACAAAGGATGTCAGTAACAGTGCCAACATAAATAGGCTGTTCTCTGGTTTCAACCACAAGGGGCCTATTGTTAGTCTGCTTTATATACTATGCCTGTGTCGTGCAGTAACATATACCGTATTGGCCCGAATATAAGACGGTGTTTTTTGCATTGAAATAAGACTGAAAAAGTGGGGGTGGTCTTACATTCGGGGTCTAGACATTATACCCATTCACAACGCTAGATTGCGCCAGATATCTTCAAAGCGAATGATGAACTTACCGTATTTTTCGGACTATAAGTCGTGTTTTTTTTCATAGTTTGGGTGGGGGGGGACGACCTTTACTGAGGAGCGACTTATATGTGAAATTTGTTCATAAATTTTCAAAATTTAAATAGAAAAAAGTGAAACCGCGATAAACGAACTGCAATGTAGCAAGGGATTACTGTAATTTGAATTTCAAGTGACGTCAGCAGCGCGGCGCGGCGGTTGTTTACATAAAGGACAAACATTCAATCACGGGATGATCATTAGCGGCTTTGTTTGTAAGTGACATGGAGGACGAAGAGTTTGAAGGATTTAATGATTTGGAGTGACACAGAAGGTTTGAAAAACTATTATGGCTTTTACGCACGCCCGGTCCTACTCTACGGAGCTCTCTTTCACCTCCGTGGATGGAAGTCGGGGGCCGGCACTCGGCCGGGTGGCTGTCCGGGGACGGTGGATGGGGCTCGGACATGGCTTTTACGCACGCCCGCTCCTACTCTACGGAGCTCTCTTTCACCTCCGTGGATGGAAGTCGGGGGCCGGTGCTCGGCCGGTGCTCGGCCGGGTGGCTGTCCGGGGACGGTGGATGGGGCTCGGACATGGCTTTTACGCACGGCAGGTCCTATTCTTTGGAGCTCTCTTCCACCTCCGTGGCTGGAAGTGCCACCTCCGGGGATGGAAGTCCACGCCGCCACACGCCTGGAAGTCCACGCTGGTGCTTGGGGCCGTGTGGCGATGAACTTTTTATGTTATAGTTATTTGATATATTTTATTTTTTGTAGCAACTTGTATATGTTTTTATCGTTACAGTTCAGTAGTTGTTGGCTCGTTGAACTCTTGTTTTGTCAAATAAAGAGCCGTTTACCAAACCCACGTCTTTCCTTGTACTTTGTTAACGCTACAATATAGTTACATATTAGATCTGTGGAATAACGACGAGGCTGACGTCAGGGCGGACGTGCAGCATTATTGACAAAGGACGAGGAATTTGAACGATGGATTTAATGATTTGGAGTGAGACAGATGGTTTGATAATATTATTGCTCGTATAATAGTTATTTGATATCTAATTTATATATCGTTATATGGGCCTGTGGAATATTTTGGCACGCACCCATTGTTGACAAAGGACGATCGATGGATTTAATGAATTGGAGTGACACAGATGGTTTTATGAACGTGTTATTGATGTAATCGTTTTTTTTAACAACTCTGAATGTTACATCAGGCCCGTAAAAGCATTGTCCGAGCCCCATCCACCGTCCCAGGACATCCACCCGGCCGAGCGCCGGCCCCCGACTTCAATCCACGGAAGTGAAAGAGAGCTCTGTCGAGTGACGCACTTTGTCCTTTATGTAAACAACCGCCGCGATCGACTCGACGGAGCTCTCTTTCACTTCCGTGGATTGAAGTCGGGGGCCGGCGCTCGGCCGGGTGGCTGTCCAGGGACGGTGGATGGGGCTAGGATAATGCTTTTACGCACGCCCGGTCCTACTCTACCGAGCTGTCTTTCACCTCCGTTGATGGAAGTCAAGGGCCGGCGCTCAGCCGGGTGGCTGTCCGAGGACGGTGGATGGGGCTCGGTCATGGCTTTCACGCACGCCCGGTCGTATTCTTTGGAATTCTCTTCCACCTCCGTGGCTAAAAGTCCACGCCGCCACACGCCTGTAAGTTTGTTTTGTTAAATAAAGAGCCAAACCCTCGTCTTTCCTTGATATTTGTTAACGCTACAATATAGTTATATAGTAGATCTGTGGAATAACGACGAGGCAGCGCGACGCTGCGTCAGCAGCGTGGCGGTTGTTTACATAAAGGACAAAGATTGACTCGACGAGCTGCTCCAGATGCGACGTTGCGCTGCTGTCGCCACTTGAAATTCAAATTACTGTAATCCCTTGCTACATTGCGGTTCGTTCCTCGTCTTTTTGGACACTAGCCATAGCACCAGCCCAGGAGCCGCCTACTAGTTGTCGACTCCCCTTTCACGTGCGTGCTCTGCTCACAACACAACAACGCCGGGCGCGCTGCTCCCGGAAAGAGGAAGCAAGCAACAATGAACTGGATTTCAAAATAAAGTCGCGTCTAATGACCGAGGTCAAACACGGCGATATAAATCGATGTTTACCTTTAGCATCGATGCCAATAAATCGTAGAGCATTATATCGATTAATCGATGTGTATCGATGTATCGTTACACCCCTAGTGATAAGCAAAAAAGTCAAATCACAGAATACCACTCTGGTTCAGATCAGGGGTAGGGACGTTTTTCACAATCACACCCTTACAGGTCTCCCTGTTGTTGCCTATGTGAGCTCTGAAATCTCCCAGAAGAACGAGGAAGTCCCCAGGGGGTATGTCTTGTTGGAACTTCTCTGCCAGCTCCAGAAAGGAACGTTCCATATCCCCTGAGCTAGCTTCTGTAGCCAGAAACCATTCCACCAAGGTATGCTTCTTTGCATTCTGCCCAGCTCATAAGGCACCCGAACACTCTGGATTCTCTCATAGGTGGTGAGCCCACGGGAAGTGGGACCCACTTTGCTTTTTCGGGCTGTGGCCAGCTGGACTTCATGACTGTCGGCTTCAATGGGCCCTCGTAATCAAGCCCCACCTTCAGGCATCTCTCCAGAGGGGGTCTTTGATGACCTGGGTCTTGACAAAGGAAAACTAAATCAATTTGTATCAATCATCATTTGGGGTCTTTTGAGCCATGCTATATCACCTAGGACTTGATTGCCCTGGGTGAACCTACCAGGGGCATAAAGACCCACAAAATGTTGGTCCGAGGATTGTTGGTACCCACAAATAATTCAACCACTGAAGGTATAACACTGAATATCACTGCAATGTTATGTAGAAATATCAATGTATAATATAACCTACATATTGTATCCATATACATGTATACAACATATTTCTTATAATCTCACCCATATCATAAATGCTGAGTCTGCATATTCACTCATTCTTGTGCGGCTTCTCTGCAGGTATCCTGACCTCTTTTTCTAGCCTTTAATATGTATGTTGTGTTAATTGGAAACTCTACATTTCCAGAAGGTGTGAATGTGAGTGTGAACGTTTATAAGTGTCTGTGTCTCAGTCCTACGGTTGATGAATTGTAATCTGTCCCAGGCAGGGTTGTTTCCAGACCCCTGGGGGCTAAAGGCAAGAAAGACCATGATTACCCACCACCCGCATCCCCCTGCCTGACCCCCCCAAAATAAATAATCTTAAGCAAAGATATAAAATATACTGAAGTAACCTACTTGCAAAATAAGAAATAACTACCACAAAAAATACAATTGTGTCACAAGCAGCAACATTTGAGACCTGTACTAAAAATTAATGCATAAAAAGACGTTGATGCATCATGTAAACATTTTATTTAATGTAACATAGCCTATATCAGAAAATTCAAAGAGGCACATCTTATTTTTCTGTGCCAAACAAATTTGTTTAATGAATGGGGTGTCTATGTGCAGTAAATGTTTGTGTTTGGACTGGAAAAAAATACTTCACTGCCTTAGAGGTAAACCTTCGCACGTTACACTCTCCTGTTTGTCATGCTCAGAATTTTTTTCTCTTTGCTTCATTCTATTGATTTGCTCCCAAAATGTCATTGTGTTGTCTGTTCAGAGTTGTGTTGATATAATGACCCAATAATAACTTCTTGTGACGTGGGTTCCATCCTCCCGCAACGGATAGTTGTTTAAGAGTTGCAGACGGTGTGTCACGTTACTGCAGCGCTAAAGTGATGCTTTGTCATTGATATGGTCCAATGTCAGATGTCTCCTAGGTCCCCCTTCAGCATGGGGCCACGAGGCAATTACCTGCCCTGCCCATCCCGTTGCGGCATCTATAGGTTTGTTGTTGGCCTTCTGGATTAAGGCCCAAGACAACTAAAACTGTTTTTAGTACAAGGTGTTAAATAGAAAAATCTTTGTACAGATTAAAGTTTCAAAGGAATTAACTTGCCAGTAGCAGCTGCGTGTGTGTGTGTGTGTGTGCGTGTGTGCGTGTGTGTGTTTGTGAGAGAGTGAGAGAGTGAGAGAGAGAGACACAGACAGACACAGACAGAAACATATGGTTCCTGATGACAACTATTTAAAAGTGTCTGACTGGAGCCAAAGAAAATTATCAGACACACAGACGCGCGCACCCACGCACACACACCTCATTCCTCTATTTCAGTTTTTTTTTTCTCAGCAGTCTAAACAAGTCTGTTATCTTTGCCCCTTATTAGATAATGGATGACAACGGGTCACACGACTAACAAGGTTGCTACTAAGAGCGACATCTTAATGGCACCTCAAAACACTGCTAACGGAAATGACACAAGTAATAGAGGTAAGTACCGTATTTTGCACCCTATTAGGCGCACCGGGGTATAAGGCGCACCTTCAATGAACGGCCCATTTTAAAACTCTGTCCATATATAAGGCGCACCGGACTATAAGGCGCATAAAATAGAAGCTTTACTGCAACAAACTGAGGTTGACTAGGGTTGCGGTATGCACCCACTAGCCAATACCCAACGAGCCCTTTGTAAACAATCGCGTTTCTCAAACGATCTCCTATAAAATGATTGGAACTGACTAAAGTTTGATCTAACGCATTGGTACTACTTACCTATGTTTCCCTTCCATATCGATCCGTAGATTTACTCGAAACATTAACAGAGCAGCCTATTTTGACATGAAATAGCCTCGCGCGTATAGCAGCTATCGTTATAGCATTAGCCATCCGCAATTTCCTATGAGCCTCAGCTCGCAATCTCCCATGAGCCTCAGCAAAGTGTAAACAATCGCGTTTCTCAAATGATCTCCTATAAAATGATCAGAACTGACTAAAGTTCGATCTAACGCATTGGTACTACTTACCTATGTTTCCCTTCCATATCAATCCGTAGATTTACTCGAAACATGAACAGAGCAGCCTATTTTGACATGAAATAGCCTCGCGCGTATAGCAGCTATCGTTATAGCATTAGCCATCCGCAATTTCCTATGAGCCTCAGCTCGCAATCTCCCACGAGCCTCAGCAAAGTGTAAACAATCGCGTTTCTCAAACGATCTCCTATAAAATAATCAGAACTGACTAAAGTTCGATCTAACGCATTGGTACTACTTACCTATGTTTCCCTTCCATATCGATCCGTAGATTTACTCGTAACATTAACAGAGCAGCCTATTTTGACATGAAATAGCCTCGTGCGTATAGCAGCTATCGTTATAGCATTAGCCATCCGCAATTTCCTATGAGCCTCAGCTCGCAATCTCCTATGAGCCTCAGCAAAAAGTAAACAAACGCGTTTCTCACACGATCTCCTATAAAATGATCAGAACTGACTAAAGTTCGATCTAACGCATTGGTACTACTTATCCATGTTTCCCTTCCATATCGATCCGTAGGTTTACTCGAAACATTAACGGAGCAGCCTATTTTGAAATGAAATAGCCTCGCGGGTACAACAGCTATTCGGTGACGCCCCCTGACTACAGTTACCATAATGTTGGGAAGCGATGCGACCTTGTAATTTACTAGTCGTACTAAAACGTACTAAAGCATTTTGGCAGAGCACTGTGTACAACAAGTATGGATCAACAAATTCATCACTTGATCCATATATAAGGCGCACCGGACTAGAAGGCGCACTGTCGACTTTTGATAAAAATCTTGGATTTTAGGTGCGCCTTATAGGGCGGAAAATACGGTACTTATTATTCTTCCACAAACACCAAAGGTGTTATTTTTCCATGTTTGTAGTTTGATTTAACCTATCTTTAGAAGTTTATTGAAGAACATGGAATTTTAATAATTTTGGGATGGCAATTGCAAACCATTAATTAATCAACCATCATTATCAACCATGGCAGTTGCTCTAAGATCAGTATTCATTTGAGAGATTTTCCATAAACACCTTTTTTGCACTAAGATAAAATTAATCAAGCTACTGTGAATAATAACACAACTGCAATAACAGAAATAAAATTCATTGGGGATCACCAACCTGGTTTCTCACGGGCTGCTCATATGATCCTTGTGGGCCTCTTTTAAAAATAGGAATGAACATTGGGATTTGTAAGGTGATAAAAAACAAAACTGATCAAGCTACTTTGATTAATAACACAACTGAAATAACACAGAAATACAATTTATCTGGGATCGCCAACCTGGTGTCCACGGACCCACAAGGATCACATGAGCAGCCCGTGGGGCTCTTATAAAAATAGAAAAGGAGATTAGGATTTCTAAGGAGAAAAATATCAAATTGATCAAGCTACTTTGATTAATAAAACAACTGCAATAACGCAGAAATAAAATCTATTCAAGATTCAAGAGTTTTCATTCACCTTGTTTGAGCGTGCCATACATCACAGCCTCTGTTCAACATTTAGGTGGGGTTATTATGAGAAATGATGAAAATGGTCGGTGCATTCACCAATAACAATACGTATTATTAATTTGAAAACATTTGTCATATAAGAACTATATATCAAATTTGAGGCCCTTCACACTAATCAGGATTCTCTGCTTTACTTGAATACTGTTGTATTCGACTGTTGTACCAGCTCAGTGGCCTAGTGGTAGAGTGTCCGCCCTGAGACTGGAAGGTTGTGGGTTCATACCCCGGCCGGGTCATACCAAAGACGATAAAAATGGGACCCATTGCCTCCCTGCTTGGCACTCAGCATTAAGGGTTGGAATTGGGGGGTTAGATCACCAAATGATTCCCGAGCCCGGCACCGCTGCTGCTCACTGCTCCCCTCTCCCCCAGGGGATGGATCAAAATCACATGGGGATGGGTTAAATGCGGAGGACAAATTTCACCACACCCGGATGTGTGTGTGATGATCATTGGGACTTTAACTTTAACTTTATTGTTAGATTTTTATAGAAACGTGGGGGTCGGTATAGTCACTGTACAACAACACTAACTGTACAAAAAAAAGAACACTTACAATATATCAGAATCTGGTGCACCATCAACAGTTTTGTGCATTCTTCATTTCTAAAATTAATGAAAATCCCCACACATTTTGCTAAGTAACAAACACAATACAAGACAAATGTTAAAAAAGATTGGTTCACAACAATTTGCAGGTTTTTTGATCATTGATTGTGCCACACACAGAAAGACATAAGCACACACGCTCAGTGCTACGGCTGGCGCCAGTGATTACGCTGTTAAACAAAATACGTTTCCTGAGTTTGGTTTGATGGATGCCATCATTTTCATGGATCTAAAACAGGTAAATGTGCCCTCTCCCAACCTTTAGCCCTATTATTACCACTGACTTTACCCACCCCCATGAAATTCCTTTGACCCTACGAAATGCTTCTGCAGACTTGTGTGTGTCTGTGTGTGTGTGTGTGTGTGTGTTTGTGCGTGCGTGTGTGTGTGCGTGTATATATATTCTACATGTATGTGTGTATATATATATATACAATACATATATATATACATATATATGTATATATTTCATATATATGGAATTTATTTTATATATAGTATATAGATAGATAGATAGATAGATAGATAGATAGATAGATAGATAGATAGATAGATAGATAGATAGATAGATAGATAGATAGATAGATAGATAGATAGATAGATAGATAGATAGATAGATAGATAGATAGATAGATAGACTCGCGATCGTCCCTCGCCCCACTCCCACTGCTGCGGCGAGTGGTGGCTCTTGCCGCTGCGCACAGCTCCGACTTCCGAATGCTGCTGATCGCGGTCTGGACTTCCAAATGCTGCCGAATGAGGCTCTGATATTGGTTCAGACTCTCCGTTTGCCGCAGAGCATGGCTCTGCTTCCCATGCTCAGTGGCCTAGTGGTAGAGTGTCCGCCCTGAGACTGGAAGGTTGTGGGTTCAAACCCCGGCCGGATCATACCAAAGACTATAAAAATGGGACCCATCGCTTCCCTGCTTGGCACTCAGCATTAAGGGTTGGAATTGGGGGGTTAGATCACCAACTGATTCCCGAGCGCGGCACCGCTGCTGCTCACTGCTCCCCTCTCCCCCAGGGGATGGATTAAAATCACACGGGGATGGGTTAAATGCAGAGGACAAATTTCACCACACCCAGGTGTGTGTGTGACGATCATTGGGACTTTAATCTTTAATCTTAATGTTGCCACCGTTTGGGGTTCTGTCCCCGAGTTGCCGTCGTTTGCGGTTCTGTCCCCGAGTTGCCGCCGTTTGCGGTTCTGTCCCCCGAGTTGCCGCCGTTTGCGGTTCTGTCCCCGGATTTGCCGCTGTTTGCGGTTCTGCCCCCGAGTTACCGCCGATTGGGGTTCTCTCCCCCGAGTCGCCGCCGATTGCGGTTCTGTCCCCCGAGTCGCCGCCGATTGCGGTTCTGTCCCCCGAGTCGCCGCCGATTGCGGTTCTGCCCCCGAGTTACCGCCGATTGCGGTTCTGTCCCCCGAGTTGCCGCTGATTGCAGTTCTGTCTCCCGAGTTGCCGCCGATCGCGGTTCGGACTTTGCCACAGACCAGTGACCACACGTCATGAATTTAAAAGTGATATGATGAACTTGGGTGCAGAGTAAGAACATTTCTATGCATTATAATTAGTGAATGTGGCTCAATGACTACTTTTACATGGGCAACTATGTTTTAATCCAATCAATTTGAATTAAAATTTTGATCCAATACACTGTTTTCATGGAAACTAAAAATATCCGATTACTTGCGTGTACATGCATCACACTTTTGTTTGAAACAAAAATGACTGACGTGCAGATTGATCAAATATATCGTATATAGTATTAGCAGAAGAAGAAGCCGTAGCAACTTCCATGTCAACGAAGATTTGCTCCGTTCATTTCTACTTTGAACATTTGCGTTACTTCGCCAATTCTCCTTTGTTTGCACTGTTACATCAAGTGTACACATGTTAATGGAGGTGTAGTGTATCCTTCAGACAACACTTTTGTGTTGGCTTGCGTTGATTTCTAAGACACGGGGCCAGCTGAACATTCTTCTGCATGCAATGATGAACTGAGGGTGACAGCAGCTTCAACTGATGAGCTGGGCTTTATCCGGTCAGAATATTCCGAATGGGATACATGAAGCATTTCTATTCCGATTGAGTTTTTAACCCAAACAAATGCATCCATGTAAACGTGGGCGTTGTCTAAAGCAGTCTAAAAACAACTTTAAAAAAAGTGTTCAATTTCTTCTAAATGTGTTTGTACAAAATGTGTATGTGTGCGTGTGCGTGTGTGTGTGTGTGTGTGTGTGTGTGTGTGCTTGCGTGTGAATGCATGTGTGTATATGGGGGTGAGAAAGAGAGAAAGAAAAGTGAGACAGCTGGACTCTGTCAAGACTGACTAGAGACATTCCTGTTAGTGTAGCATAACCTTCGACTACTTTGCTGATAACACTGGCACCTCTCTCTGTCACACACACAGACACACGTACACACACGCACATGCTCTTATACGTATCTTCTGCACTGCACAACCACTACTAATGCCATGGGAACCAGACTTTGTGTTAGTTTATTCCACCGTGCACTTGTAATACACACACACACGCATGCACGCACACAAATGCATGCATTCACAGACATACACACAAACAGGGCTTGTATGTTTCAATGACCTCACTGTGGAAAGAGTTTGTTAAGATAGCATTTCGTATCTATTGTACTCACACGCTAACATGCTCTTGTGTGCCTACAAGCACACACAAATACACAGATTAGTGATTAAATAAAAAAACAACATGAGTTTTATGTTATGGAATGTTGATTGTTAGGTGATGTTATGTAACAGTACATTATGTGTTGAAGTTGGTGTTGATAACATTGTTGCTAACACTTTATTATTTTGTGTTTAAAGTTGTTTATTTTGGAACGACAACCTCCATATTGCGTGTCTGTCTGTCTGTCTGTCTGTCTGTCTGTCTGTCTGTCTGTCTGTCTGTCTGTCTGTCTGTCTGTCGATCTATCACTCTGTCTGTGTCTGTCTGCGTCTGTCTGCGTCTGTCTGCGTCTGTCTGCGTCTGTCTGCGTCTGTCTGCGTCTGTCTGTGTCTGTCTGTGTCTGTCTCCGTCTGTCTCCGTCTGTCTCCTTCTGTGTCCGTCTGTCTCTGTCTGTCTCTGTCTGTGTCTCTGTCTGTCATCCCCCCCCCACCGGCCCGCCTGCTGCCGACCGACCGACCTATCGACCTATCGACCTATCGACCTATCGACCTATCGACCTATCTATCTATCTATCTATCTATCTATCTATCTATCTATCTATCTATCTATCTATCTATCTATCTATCTATCTATCTATCTATCTATCTATCTATCTATCAGACATGCACAAGACAGCCAAAGCAGCATCACATCGTCCAATCCCTGAGATCATAACACTTTACATATTGTGGTTATGTATATAAAAGTCAAAGTATCTATATATCGAAATAAAACGTGTATTTTATAATCAATTAATAGATTTATGATACTAATAATATTAGCCACAGTTTGTAAGAATTAGCTCAGGATTTAGGCCAGAGGTGTCGAACTAATTTTTGTCGCGGGCCACATCATAGTCATAGTTTCCTTTGGAGGGCCAAAACTGTTAAAATATTTTTAAAAATGAATGGAAATAAAAATTACTAGCAATAACTTTTTTTTTTTTTTTTTTTAAGTGAACTCAATTTTTAATTTAGTATTGACACATGAAGTTGATGCAAATTTGTCTTCGCGGGCCACATAAATTGATATGGCGGGCCGTATCTGGGCCCCGGGCCTTGGGTTTGACACCTATGATTTAGGCCAGGGGTGTCCAAACTTTTTGCAAGGAGGGCCAGATTTGATAAAGTGAAGGGGCCCGGGGGCCAATAGTTTTTTCTGACATTTTTTTAACTATAAAAATGTCATGCAAATACACACGGTTATAGACAAATTATAACAGATTTCACTGTCACAATTGTCTATTTTTCAAATGACAAAATAACCAAATATGAGTCAATATGAGTGAACAATTCTAAAAACACAAATTATGCCTTTCATTCATATCTGAAGTCAGATAATGAAATACCTTAAATACACATGAGTTTAAAATTACTTTTGCCTCATGAACATTTTAAACGGGAGTTATAAGTAATGCAAAGTTGTCTGTTATCCTTAAAACTTAAAACTAGTGAATTTTGCTCTTGTCATTCACATTATCTTTCAGAAAATAATAGTTTGTGTCAGGTCTACAGGTCCATAACATCAACAGTCTTAACATGGCCACTTCGTAGCTTGCTTTAGTAATATTTATTTTTGACTCACAGTCCCGTGTGAAGAATCGCTGTTGTGATGCCAGTTCAGTTTGGAGCTACTTCACTTTATCAGCGCGGTCACTCCCTGTTAGCTGGTCGTTTGTATTCGCATGTTTAGTCTGATAGTGTCTCTTTAAGTTGAAATCCTTAAACAAGGCAACCGTCTCTTTACAAACTAACCTTTAGGACAATGTAGTATTGCTCCAAATGTTCGTTTAATTTCATTTAGAGGTCCGTTTGCGCGTGTTAGCACGATCGCGAATTAGCATCTTTCCGCTAACTCGTTAGCCTGCTCAGTGCTTCTTCTTTGATGCGGGCCAATAAAAACTGAACTGCGGCCCGCGGGCCGTAGTTTGGACACCCTGATTTAGGCCATTGATATGATATTGATACTGACTTGGTACCGATATTATTGCTTTGACTGCAAAGAGACATGGTAAAACACAAACCTTTGTTCTAGTATTTCTTACTGGTTGCTTTTATTTGTCTTTTTTGCAACTGTTTTTCATGTGTGCTTTCTGTGAGTCCACTAACATGTTGAAAAGGCCTTGTGTACAGAATATAGCCCCTGGCAAAGAGACCAATTAGAGAGAGATATGGGAGACATCCAGAAAGAGGAGCAGTGCTGACCAGCTGCCTCAATGATGATGTCCAGACAAGACTCTGGACCATCCTTAATTCAATTAACATATACCAATGGGCCCATGGGTGTGTACTTCGGTGTGTAGTGTTGTTGGAATCTGATTGGCGGTTAGCCCTTGTCTCTGGCCAAAGAAACAAAAGGTTAACTGAATTTGGTCAAGATGTGATTGATACTATGTTTCATTTCACTGCCTTTGTTTTTGTGCATGAGTGTATCTGTAATTGTTTACATTCAGGGAGGGAGCGAGGGATCTCTACATATAAGTACTTCAACATATCACAAGCATTAGCCTATGATGCATATGTTGGTGACTTGTAAAAGTACAGACAAACCTGACAGGGTACTTCAGCTGCAGAGAGGCTGCACATTTCTCTTAAATCAACCACGAAGAGGCTAATCCTTGTGATGGGTTGAAGTAGTCATAAGTAGAGATCTTCATGCAAGTTTTGGTGCCAATTGATATGTAGCTGTTTTTGGACATTTTAAGTACCGTATTTTCCGCCCTATAAGGCGCACCTAAAAACCTAATTTTTTTATCAAAAGTCGACAGTGCGCCTTATAGTCCGGTGGGCCTTATATATGGATCAAGTGATGAATTTGTTGATCCATACTCGTTGTACACAGTGCTCTGCCAAAATGTCTTAGTACGTTTTAGTACTACTAGTAAATTACAAGGTTGCATCGCTTCCCAACATTACGGTAACTGTAGTCAGGGGGCGTCACCGAATAGCTGTTGTACCCGCGAGGATCGATATGGAAGGGAAACATAGGTAAGTAGTACCAATGCGTTAGATCGAACTTTAGTCAGTTCTGATAATTTTATAGGAGATCGTTTGAGAAACGCGTTTGTTTACTTTTTGCTGAGGCTCATGGGAGATTGCGAGCTGAGGCTCATAGGAAATTGCGGATGGCTAATGTTATAACGATAGCTGCTATACGCGCGAGGCTATTTCATGTCAAAATAGGCTGCTCTGTTAATGTTACGAGTAAATCTACGGATCGATATGGAAGGGAAACATCGGTAAGTAGTACCAATGCGTTAGATCGAACTTAAGTCAGTTCTGATCATTTTATAGGAGATCGTTTGAGAAACGCGATTGTTTACACTTTGCTGAGGCTCATGGGAGATTGCGAGCTGAGGCTCATAGGAAATTGCGGATGGCTAATGCTATAACGATAGCTGCTATACGCGCGAGGCTATTTCATGTCAAAATAGGCTCTGTTCATGTTTCGAGTAAATCTACGGATCGATATGGAAGGGAAACATCGGTAAGTAGTACCAATGCTTTAGATCGAACTTAAGTCAGTTCTGATCATTTTATAGGAGATCGTGTGAGAAACGCGATTGTTTACAAAGGGCTCGTTGGTTATTGGCTAGTGCGTGCATACCGCAACCCTAGTCAACCTCAGTTTGTTGCAGTAAAGCTTCTACTTTATGCGCCTTATAGTCCGGTGCGCCTTATATATGGACAAAGTTTTAAAATAGGCCGTTCATTGAAGGTGTGCCTTATACCCCGGTGCGCCTAATAGGGCGCAAAATACGGTAATCGTCTACAATGTTTTCCAAAGGGGAAATTGTGATCGCTTCCTTCCATAACTTCATCAACCAAGGCAGAGATGGAAGGGGTCTGTGGCCCTATTCCTCATTAAAAGTGGGCGATTTTAAAGGCATTCATTGTTTCATAATTTCTTCAAAATGAATGGGTAAAACAGATTCCTCCCACATCCCAAAAACATGCTTGGTAGGCCGACTGAGCACTCCAAATTGTCCATAGGTGTGCGTGCGGGTGGTTGTTTGTCTTTGTGTGCCCTGCGATCTGCTGGCAACTGGTTCAGGGTGTCCCACGCCTACTGCCCGATGACTGCTGGGATAGGCTCCAGCAGGCCCGCGACCCCGTGGGGACAAGCGGTAGAGAAAATGGATAGATGGATGTAAATAGAAAATGCTGAGTTTTTACATTTTCCTGAAAGAAAAAAAAATGAACTAGGCTAGTTATTGAAAAATAAACCATCTTCCCTTTATTGGCCCTTTAGTTTTGAGTTTCATGTTGACAATTGGGCAATTGTCATTATAAGCAAAATTAACCAGGAAAAAAGGAATTTCTGTTTACTACATCCAGCTGACAACAAAATACCTTTGGTACCACAAGATTTATTGCGTGAGCAGTTCAGGTAAGTATCCCCATTAAAAAAAGAACAGTTACTAACCTGACCCTAACATGCTGGGGCGTCGTGTGTGTGTGTGCGCGCGCATTGCGTGTGTGTGCACGCGAGTGCGTGTGTGTGTCTGTTTGTGGGGGTGTGCGTGAGCGCCTGCACGTTTCTTATGTTGTAAAACTACTGTGGTGGTCAACTATATGATGTTGCAGTTGAATATCTTTTAGTTTGCTCTTTTAGTTTGTTCGACAACTTCAAACATCCAATGTGCTACTTCTCTCACTATATTTAAATTTAACTTCATCATAACAGTCTATTGTCTTTCTGTAGTGGTCCAATTGAAATATCTAATATGCCTCATGTGTATTAAATTAGGCTCGGGAGGAAGTTGTTCACCACACTGAAGCCTGTTTTTCCCCAAGGACTAAGGGATAGTTAAAGGTACAAGTGTAAAGGAAATGTCGAATAGCTTTCTTGTAGACACAGTACATATTGCAGACACTCATGGCAGTTTGGGATTTAGGTTGGGATGTGAGTCACAGTAATTTTTCTGAGTTTGAACCTCATATGTTCTCCTTGTGATCTTATTTGAAGGCTGAAAGGCTCTATATTTGCTCTTAAGTTGAAAGGTTTTCGTTTTCCTCTGACCTTATGTGTCATGTTGTGGCATGATTTGGCAAGAGCATTGGCGAGATAAGTTTTTTAGTCTAATGTGTTTGTTTGTCTAAGAAGTGTTTGGTTCTTTAATTTACTGACTAGACAATCAATGAGAGAGAGAGACAGAGACAAAGTCAGAGAGAAAGAGCGACAGTAGCAGAGAAGAATAAATTGAATAGGCAGCTAAGTCTAGGTACACACATAAAGCCAATAATGCTTGTGCTAATTTTGCCCCTTCCCAACGAAGGACGTCCAATGCATAATCATGGTTCTTCTAATATTTTTGCACACGATTATCTGAACTGGAACAGGGACTGACCACAGCATATCACAGCCATGGTTCCAGGGTGATGTTGCGCGGTTGGTCTTTTGCCACATTGAGGTCTGTCCGAGCTCATTTGACAGCGCTGACATTATTTTCGGCTCTTTTTTATGCTGGTCAATGGCTTGAACAATGAATGGAAGCCAGAGATCTTAAAGTGGAAGTCAAAAAAGATATTTTCAATATGTTCTATGTGCATCCACTAGTCTAATTGTGATATTCTGTTTGATTAAATCTGCAATGCTAGAAAAAGAATTTAGTAGCTAAATTCACTCGTTCTCGTCCATCAAAAGACATAGATTTGCCTGCCGACAGTCTTGGAAGGGGGTTTATTTTACCCCCTGCTGGTCAAAGTGGGCAACCCATACGGACTCAATCACAACTGTATTTCTTCAAACTCATTAGGATCAGATTATTGCCTCAAACTAAATCTCGAAGACACAAATTTTTTAAGAGCTAAATAAACCCATTATTTAATGTACCAGCCGCACTTGTGTTATAGCAAAATGAACACTCCAAATTGTCCCTAGGTGTGAGTGCGAGTGCAAATGGTTGTTTGTCTCTGTGTGCCCTGCGATTGGCTGGCAACCGGTTCAGGGTGTCCCCCGCCTACTGCCCGATGACGGCTGGGATAGGCTCCAGCACGCCCGCGACCCCAGTGGGGACTAAACGGTACAGAAAATGGATGGATGGATGTTTAAATGTTTTTATTGTTTTATTTTTTAATTTTAATTTTTTTAATTTAATTTTAATTATCTCTATGTTCCAAACAGAAAATTTCAGAAAAAGACTATGTTGCAAAGTGATGCTCAACATCAGGGATACCTCTTTGTACTTAAAAGGCCTTTGTCTTACGTATATGTCTGTGTTTACAAATGTGATCAGGAATTCATTAGCTGAGAGGAAGCTCGATGTTGCAGTCTGTTTTCTGTCAGTCTATCGCACGCTGATTTTTCCCAAGGCCAAGAGGATATCCCATTACGTGCGCGCGGGCGCGAACACACGCACGCACACGCACGCACACAAACACGCACGCAAAACTGACGATGTAACCACACGTGAAAAGAGACTTAAAGTACAGTAGAAGAGAATTTGTTGGCACAAGCAACATAAGTACAAACTAGAAAGGGGGGGAGGGGGGGCACTTTTCCAACACGTCAGATAAGGTAAACATGATGCTCGGGAGATACCGTTTTTTTCCGTGTATAGTGCGCAATATTTAACTAATTTATTGTCCTAAAATCTGGGGTGCGTATTATACATGGGTACAAAAAAAATTTTTAACCTGGGTTCGATTAAACTCGCGAGGTTCGATGAATCGGTCTTCGGGGTTCGGCAGAGCCTCCACTGTGGAGGTCTGAACACACCTGATTTATTGTGTAAATTTGTGATGACGCTTACCGTTTTTTTCCGTGTATAGTGCGCAATATTTTACTAATTTATTGTCCTAAAATCTGGGGTGCGTATTATACATGGGTACAAAGAAAAAAAAAAAAAATTTTTTTTTTTATTTTATTTTTTTTTTTTTTTTTTTAAAGAAAGTAATGGTACAACAAAACCAACAACAGGACTGACCGACAAAGTCGTGGAACAAAAAGACAGGGTGACATTACCAAAGACAGGAACAGAATGACAGTAACACATGCAATGATCCAACGGTGAGCGAGGGGCAGACAGGACTTAAATACAAAACACGTTACATCGATTGAGGTGACACAGGAAGAGAGGGGTGACGCGAACAGAAACTATGGCAACCTAGACACATAGCAAAACTGGGGACGAGACATGACAAATCTCCCCCGAAATAAAACTCACCTTTCTTCTTGTTTGTTGTCAATCGAGCATCTCATTCAGCCATCCTGCCCAACACACTTACTCAGTAAAATTCATAATTGACGACACATCGTTTGATGCGATGGTGCAATCCTTGATGGTGTGTTATTGTCAAATATTGTTTGTTTTTTAATCTCCATCGCGGACCGGACGTCATACGGAGGCCGCCATTACAGATGCGCAGAACGGTTGCGCAAGACACGTCAGCTATATAAAGAGCGAGAGTTCAGTTCTCCACCTATTAGTTTCAATTCACAGTTTAATTAGCAGTTTCAATCAGCAAATAACAAAATGCGTATTACAGGTAATATTTTATTTCACAACACTTTGCCTTGTTCCTTTCGTCTCTGCTGTTCATTTCAAACACGCTCCATACGACCGCAATGCTCTTGTATCAGACGCTCGCTCGATCACCTGCTAGTTTGCCGTCTGTCACAATGTACCCTACACAAATCCGAAACATTTGTTGCGGCTCCGAGTCACGACGAGGGGCAAGTTTTGGTTTCCAAGGGTGTTTTTATTCCTCTTCAACGTCTCTCCCATACAGAGCCGCCTCTTTCCCCTGCGCGCACGGAGCGCGGTGGTGCGTTTAGGGGCAGTCGGAGAAATCAACGCCAACAAAAAAAATGACATCCAGCCTAGTTAAGACCATACCAAAGACTATAAAAATGGGACCCATTGCCTCCCTGCGTGTGTGACGATCTTTGGGACTTAAAAAAAAAAAAAAAAATTAAAAAAAAAATTCATAAAAATTGGGTGCGTATTATACATGGGTACAAGCTTTTTTCCAGCATCAGCATGCCATTTTTAGGGTGCGTACTATACATGGGGGCGCACTATACACGGAAAAAAACGGTATATTGTAATATTTTCATAAGATAATTACAAAGGTTATGGAGAGGGGACAAAGACTATTCATCTCATAAAATATTTAATAATAATAATAATAAAGTTGCAGTAATGTTGTTGCAGTAATCATGGATATAATGTTGCAAAACTCCATCCATCCATCTTCTTCCGCTTATCCGGGGTCGGGTCGCGGGGGCAGCAGCTTCAGGAGGGACTCCCCTCTCCCCAGCCACTTCATCTAGCTCATCCCGGGGGATCCCAAGGCGTTCCCAGGCCAGCTGAGAGACATAGTCTCTCCAGCGCGTCCTGGGTCGTCCCCGGGGTCTCCTACCGGTGGGACATGCCCGGAACACCTCCCCAGGGAGGCGTCCAGGAGGCATCCTGATGAGATGCCCGAGCCACCTCATCTGGCTCCTCTCAACGTGGAGGAGCAACGACTCTACTCCGAGTCTCTCCCGGATGACCGAACTTCTCACCCTATCTCTAAGGGAGAGCCCGGACATCCTGCGGAGAAAACTAATTTCGGCCGCTTGTATCCGGGATCTCGTTCTTTCGGTCACGACCCATAGCTCGTGACCATAGGTGAGGGTAGGAGCGTAAATCGACCGGTAAATTGAGAGCTTTGCCTTTTGGCTCAGCTCTCTCTTTACCACGACGGACCGGTACAAAGTCCGCATTACTGCCGACGCTGCACCGATTCGCCTGTCGATCTCGCGCTCCATCCTCCCCTCACTCGTGAACAAGACCCCGAGATACTTAAACTCCTCCACTTGGGGCAGGATCTCATCCGCGATCCGGAGAGGGCATTGCACCCTTTTCCGATCGAGGACCATGGACTCGGATTTGGAGGTGCTGACCCTCATCCCAACCGCTTCACACTCGGCTGTGAACCGCTCCAGCAAGAGCTGGAGATCACGTCCCGAAGAAGCCAACAGCACCACGTCGTCTGCAAAAAGCAGAGACGCGATGCTGAGGTCCCCAAACCGGACACCCTCAACGCCTCGGCTGCGCCTAGAAATTCTGTCCATAAAAATTATGAACAGAATCGGTGACAAAGGGCAGCCTTGGCGGAGTCCAACCCTCACTGGGAACGAGTCCAACTTACTGCTGGAAATGCGGACCAAACTCTGGCATCGGTAATACAGGGACCGAACCGCCCTTATCAGTTGGCTCGGTACCCCGTACTCCCGAACCACCCCCCACAGAACCCTCCGAGGGACACGGTCGAACGCCTTCTCCAAGTCCACAAAACACATGTGGACTGGTTGGGCGAACTCCCATGCACCCTCGAGGATCCTGCTGAGGGAGAAGAGCTGGTCCACTGTTCCACGGCCAGGACGAAAGCCACACTGTTCCTCCTGAATCCGAGGTTCGACCTCCCGACGGACCCTCCTTTCCAGCACCCCTGAAAAGACCTTACCAGGGAGGCTGAGGAGTGTAATTCCCCTGTAATCGGAACACACCCTCCGGTCCCCCTTCTTAGAGAGGGGAACCACCAGCCCAGTCTGCCAATCCAGAGGCACTGTCCCCGATGTCCACGCGATGTTGTAGAGACGTGTCAGCCATGACAGCCCCGCAACATCCAGAGCCCTTAGAAAACCCGGGCGGATCTCATCCCCGGGGCCCTGCCACAGAGGAGTTTTTTAACTACCTCGGTGACTTCAGCTCCAGAGATTGGAGAGTCCGCCTCAGAGTCCCCAGGCCCCGCTTCCAAAATGGAAGGCGTGTCGGTGGAATTGAGGAGGTCTTCGAAGTATTCTCCCCACCGACACACGACGTCCCGAGTCGAGGTCAGCAGCACGCCATCTCCACTGTAAACAGTGTTGACGTTGCACTGCTTCCCCCTCCTGAGACGCCGGATGGTGGACCAGAATTTCTTCGAAGCCGTCCGGAAGTCATTCTCCATGGCCTCGCCAAACTCCTCCCACGTCCGGGTTTTTGCCTCGGCAACCGCCAAAGCCGCGTTCCGCTTGGCCATCCGGTACCTGTCAGCTGCCTCCGGAGTCCTGCACGCCAAAACGGCCCGATAGGACTCCTTCTTCAGCTTGACGGCATCCCTTACCGCCGGTGTCCACCAGCGGGTTCGGGGATTGCCGCCAGGACAGGCACCAGTGACCTTACGGCTACAGCTCCGGTCGGCCGCCTCAACAATGGAGGCGCGGAACAAGGTCCATTCGGATTCAATGTCCCCCGCCTCCCCCGGGACGTGGGAATAGCTCTGCCGGAGGTGGGAGTTGAAGCTCTTCCTGACAGGGGATTCCACCCGATGTTCCCAGCAGACCCTCACAGAGCGTTTGGGTCTGCCAGGTCGGACCGGCATCTTCCCCCACCATCGGAGCCAACCCACCACCAGGTGGTGATCAGTTGACAGCTCCGCCCCTCTCTTTGCCCGAGTGTCCAAAACATGCGGCCGCAAATCCGATGACACGACTACAAAGTCGATCATCGAACTGCGGCCTAGGGTGTCCTGGTGCCAAGTGCACACATGGACACCCTTATGTTTGAACATGTTCAATATAGAAATTCCGTGTCGAGCACAGAAGTCCAACAATAGAACACCGCTCAGGTTCAGATCGGGGGGGCCGTTCCTCCCAATCACGCCCTTCCAGGTCTCACTGTCATTGCCCACGTGAGCATTGAAGTCACCCAGTAGAACGATGGAGTCCCCAGAAGCAGCGCTCTCCAGCACTTCCTCCAGGGACTCCAAGAAGGGTGGGTGCTCTGAGCTGCCGTTTGGTGCATAGACACAAACAACAGTCAGGACCTGTCCCCCCACCCGAAGGCGGAGGGAGGCTACCCTCTCGTTCACCGGGGTGAACCCCAATGTGCAGGCGCCCAGCCGGGGGGGCAATAACGACTCACGATTGTGAGTGATGTGAGTCACCCCGCTCACTCTTTGTTCGAGCTTTTGCCCTCTGGGAAGAGGTACAGAAGCCTGCGCTCCCGCACCACCAGACTCTCAAACAGCTTCATACTCCAGGCTGTCAGGATCCTGAACTCGCTTCCCCGTTCTGCGTAGCGTCCTGTACTTTTACTGTCTGTATGCACACTGGCTTTTATTCGTTGTGTTATCTATTCATCTATTATTTATTGTTACTCTTATTATTTATTGTTTGTGCCTTCTTGTTTTCTATATTTAGTTGTTTACTTGTATGTCTATCGTGTAATATGTTTTGTCACCGTGGGATAGGGAAAACGTAATTTCAATCTCTTTGTGTGTCTCGGCATGTGAAGATGTTGACAATAAAGCAGACTTTGACTTTGATAAGTATACCCACACCTGCTCGACGCCTCTCACCGTGGGCAACTCCAGAGTGGAAGAGAGTCCAGCCCCTCTCGAGAGGGCTTGAACCGGAACCCAAACTGTGCGTGGAGGCAAGTCCGACTATATCTAGTCGGAACTTTTCTGCCTCGCACACCAGCTCAGGCTCCTTTCCAGCCAGAGAGGTGACATTCCATGTCCCAAGAGACAGCTTCTGCAGCCGGGGATCAGACCGCCAAGGTCCCTGCCTTTGGCCGCCGCCCAGCTCGCACTGCACCCGACCCCTTTGGCCCCTCCCACGGGTGGTGAGCCCATGGGAAGGGGGACCCACATTTCCTTTTCGGGCTTTGCCCGGCCGGGCCCCATGGGCGAAGGCCCGGCCACCAGACGCTCGCCTTCGAGTCCCGCCTCCAGGCCTGGCTCCAGAGGGGGGCCCCGGTGACCCGCGTCCGGGCGAGGGAAATCTGTTTCCATATATATTTTTCATCATAAGGGGCTTTTTGAGCCGTGCTTTGTCTGGCCCTTCACCTAGGACCCGTTTGCCATGGGTGACCCTACCAGGAGCATGAAGCCCCAGACAACATGGCTCCTAGGATCATAGGGGCACGCAAACCCCTCCACCACGATAAGGTGACGACTCATGGACTCCACTCATGTAACTCTTGTTACAAAACTCCACACCAGAAATTGACATCACAATTTGTCGTATCAACCCCGATCTAACCCAAAATATATACTGGACTAGATAAGGTAAATAAACGGTGATGTAGGCACTCCAGCAATTTTGAAAATAACCTCCATTGACAAATCTATTTATTTGTGCCGTCTAGAGCTACAAAATAATGTTATACCTGGAGATGGGGCACAATTTACGTGATTTATGCGTTCATAGTAGAAAAAACATAACTTTCTTGGGAGGGGCGGGGAGTGGTGGGTAACTGCACTTTAGCAGGAAGAGAATATACAGTGTAACGGTGACTGCATGTGAGATATAACCTCTGTGCACTCACCTCATTTATCTGCAAGGAAAGTGTCTTCGGCGGCGCACTTGCTGTTGTTGGTTGTTTAAACGGCTGAGCGTGTTTTTGCGCCTTTGTCAATCATAATCCAGACATCTCTGCAGAACCTCCCAGCACTCTGCAAGGATGTCTCGGCACCTCAAGACTGGACTGGAGGTAGTAGGTTTGACGGACAAATAGCGAGCAATTTTAAGCAATAGTACAGCGATCAACCAACTAACTAACTAACTAACTAACTAACTGCGTACGTACACATACGTACACATACGTACACATACGTACGTACGTACGTACGTACGTACACACACGTACGTACGTACGTGCATACATACATACATACATACATGCATACATACATGTATGCAAAGTTGCAAACGTACGTACGTACGTACATACATACGTACATACATACATACATACATGCATGCAAAGTTGAAGGAGAGAAAAAATACGTGGCTGTCACATTTTCATTTTGTTCTTCTCTGGGTTCTCATGTAAACATTGGTTGTCACAGCTTTTTATTCATCGTTATTCGCTAACTTAAGGAGATGAGGGAACAGTGGCATAGCCAAGCCGGGGCGGCGCCCCGGTTAGGACTCCCTGCGCCCCGGTTGAAAAAAAATCTAGCTTTTTTGATTCTTCATTTTCATGCCGTTTTTGTCTTTCGGTCTTGCGCGAATGTGCTTGCGCTATTCTATGTGCGCGATGTTATCCATTCACCGTTTGCCTCCCGGACCCGGATGTTGTTTTAGCGATCAGCGAACGGCGTGGGTGATGTTCGATTTTTTTTTCCTGTGGGCGCGCGCCCCTACTGGAAAAATTCCTGGCTACGCCACTGTGAGGGAAAGAGGATCAGGAGTGAGAGCGGGTGTGCGTGATGAATACCAACTAAAAGTGGCCTAATAACTATAATGGCTCCGATTAACGAGTTTGTCTGCCTTGTCAACTTACCCGGAAAGTGGGCCTCCCACATTAAATAATTATTAGGCCTACAGATATGTTCACAAAATGCTGTCTTTGGACCAAATTAAAGTGCAACAAAACAGCAGCATAAACATATACTAATACTAATAATAATCATTCTCTTAATTGATTGTGAATTCAAAGCTGATTCTGATTATTTCAAAGGATTTATGTGCCGATTATTTGTTTCAGTTGAATATTTCTCGTAGGCTACCACTTGTGAATAAATCGTAATTAGGCCACTGTTTGTCTGCCTTGTCAACTTACCTGGAAAGTGGGCCTCCCACATTAAATAATTATTAGGCCGACAAATATGTTCACAAAATGCTGTCTTTGGACCAAACTAAAGTGCAACAAAACCGCAGCATAAACATAAACTAATACTAATAATAATCATTCTCTTAACTGATTGTGAATTCAAAGCTGATTCTGATTATTTGAAAGGATTTATGCGCCAATTATTTGTTTCAGTTGAATATTTCTAGTAGGGTACCACTTGTGAAAAAATCTTAATTAGGCCACTGTAAGCTATTTCGTACATGGGCCTATATGCAATTACATAGGCTGCATACTACAGCCATGAAGCCGTACAATTGTATTTTATTTTTCATTTAAATCGAACGTTGCGGATTGCGCGGTTGCTCAGTTTTTTTTTACTCCAGCCATGTGATTGCGCATATTTCGAATAGTATGCAGTAGCTTATATAGGCTGCAGGCCTACCATATGTCATCCACTGCACTTTCCATAAATCACACCTGTATGTTCTTAAAAAATAAATAAATAAAATAAACAATTTTCACCTAAACCACCCAAAGTCAGGCCCGTGGGCCAAATGCGGCCCGCGTCTAAATTTAAACTGGCCCGAAGCACTATGTCATAAAATCAATAATAAGTGGCCCGCTGGCACTCTCGCGGGGACCTACGCGCCCCAGAGCGAGCCACAGAAATTAAACTCGTCCTCACGGGAACGCGCACATGAGCCATCGCTCATGATCGGTTGCGAGCGTGTCTCCTCCGTTCCTTCCCAGTTCATGCGCACACAAGTGACCGTTTGCAAGATAATCAATGACACAGACACTTCCTCATTCAAATGTCCACACACTAAGGACTAAGGCGACGCTAAAACCAGAGACGCTGCAAGTGACGCTGCACAGGGAAAGGCAAAAAAAACAAAAAAAACATGGACTACTGGTGAGAGCTGTCTACTTCTTACGAACTCGACACACTACTACGCGTCCGCGCCGCCCACTCACAGTGATCACAAACAACAAAAATACTATGGATTATTATTTTGTGTTTATGAAGTCATTTGTTGCGTATGAAGTTGAAATAAAAAAGATAAAATGGTGAATGATTTCATTTGGATTAAAAATCTGACATGATGCCACCTGGCCTGTTTACTGCAGTCATAAACACCAATATCACCCTTCTTATTAATACAACAATAACAACAATAAAACAAACTTAATACATCTAGTGAAAAAACCATTCAACTTTCATAAAATTGTTCATTTGTATTTAATTTATTATTATTTTAATCTTTAACTTTTCTGGTAGTGCAATTGACAACAGATTATCAATTGCAATATCAACCTATCTGCAGACATAGACATTTACAAGTTCAATTACAATGGTAATGGTTCGAGGAATTTCGGTGCAAATGGTCGGCCTCTATCCATTTTCATCTAACCAAATCTGGCCCGCTTTGCAAAATGTTTGGACACCCCTGCCTTAAAGTGATTAGGTACTAAGTCAGCGAATTTTATCTCAATTGTTGAAGTTCACAAATGGCAATTAAAAAGCGAAGCTCAACTAAGCAGTCGTGCCTTAATAAGCACTTGGGAATAATAATAAAATATACATAACATAATTTAACAATTGCTGTTATTATTATTATTACTATTTTTTTTATCCATCCATCCATTTTCTGGTAGTATTATTATATCAATTCATGTACGCTTGTCCTCACGAAGGCTGCAGGTGAGCTGGAGCGATAGCCCAGGAGACTTTGGGAGCACGTACTGTTAACTGATTGTCAGTCAATTGCAGAGCTGATAGTGTTATTGTTCGTAGTGTTATTCTGAAACGAAATGAAATTCCTGATTGTAAGGGTCTCCATTATTCAATGTTGTAAGATCGTATTTCTGTCAAGTGTAAGAGCAGAAAAATATGAAAAATACAGAATTTAAATTATTTGTAGAATTAGTGTTATCGTTTTATTTTTTTTATGTATTTGTTAATAATAACCTCCCTTAGAAAACAGCGCATAATCTGTACGCCACTTCATGTACCTCTAAAACTATTGACCCTTAACATCTGTTAACAAAAAAGAAAACCTCAGAAAACCTCGCTGCGTAACATGTGCGAGAGGCAAAATAATCATTGATGTATTTTGGTTTATTATAAGAAGGTGGCCGCACGATTATTATTCAGCGTTTGTATACCTAATACATTGATGATGTTAATGGTTATAGTAACATCAATGTAGTAGGTAGACATGCGCGTGGAAGAGTGTGCGAATGCACCCGTTCGTGTGAACGAGTGTGTGCGCGTGTGAGAATGTGTCCCCACGTGTGTGTGTGATTATAGTCTGCACAAGAAAAAGAGGTTAAAGTTATTATTCTCCCATTTTTTATATTTTGCAGTTAGATGGTTGCTGTGGTATTAATTCCCCATTTTGTTATTTGCAAGTCAACAAATAAAAAGAACGAAGTAGCAATGTAGGGGTTGAGGCGCTCCAAACTACCTTAAAATCATGAAGAGCGAGACACAGTGGCTAAGGGCTCAAGTCTCATTCAGAGAGATGCTTGTTTGCGTCATGGCTCAGGTGCTCTTGAGCAAGGCAATACTCGTAGCTGCACTGGCTCAAGGGGTTCAGCCGGCGCTATTTGATGCCCTGTTCACTGTACTTCCATACGTGTGTGTGTGTGTGTGTGTGTGTGTGTGTGTGTGTGTGTGTGTGTGCGCGCGCGTGTATCCACGTGCGCAGAGACAGGAAATCCAGATCCAGAAAGTTAAAAAACCTGCCACGGTTTGGCTTCATCTCCAGATGCTTCTATTCAACCAGCAGGTAAGACTCACATGCTCAAGCTCGTTTACCTGCTGGAGAAACACCAGTGGCTAAAGCCAAACTCTGAACCTGAAATTTCGGTCACACAGTGGTCGACTTAGCACATCTCCCTCACAGTGCAGAGGATGCGGGTTCGTTCCATTCCTTCTGTCTTGCTTTACACAGTAAAGTTTACAGCTTCACAGTTATTAAAGGACAAATGGTAGACAAACTGTATTCATATAAATGTTTCAGACATTTCCTGTTTATTATTAAAAAAAAAAATCATGTCCTTGTCTATTAGAGATATATTCTGTTTCCAAATAGTTATGTCCTATATAGTGGTTATTGTTGGTCTTATTTATTGGCTAACATTAGGCAATAAATGTCAGTTTGTCAAAATGTGTTGCTTCTATTTAAAAAAGAAAAATTCTAGAGTAGATAAAATTAAATCATGTACCAATGTATGCACCTTATTAGCTGGTAGGATATGTTTATAATAAACAATTTCAAAATACTCACCTTTAAATCCAGCATTTACCTGTTAACTTCCCAACAAATTGAAAATTAAAAGTGATGAATAAGAGTGACATTAATTTGCCACAAGACAGCATCTTGGAAGTGTAAATAGTTGTCATAATGACAATATACCAGTCAGCAAGAGGCAAGGGTTCATAGAACAAATGGGGTAAAAAATGTTTAACCCTTCATCTTTGCCCACCAAACAAGGGGCTAAAGCAGGGGTCCCCAAACTTTTTCCTGTGAGGGCCACATAACCTTTCCCTTCTCTGATGGCGGGCCGGTGGCAGTTTGTAACAGAAAAAGTGTGACGATCGTAGGGGAGCTTAAAAAAATTATTGTTTTCCAGAAAGCCACACATAACCAAATAACGGTTATTTAATAACCCTTTCCAGGTTCTTTACAGAAAAAAAGTCAGGAAACAAATAATAACACTATTAATGAAATAAATAATAACTAAACCCTCTCTGAGTTCTTCACAGAAAAAACAGGAAATAAATAACTAAATAACTCTCTCTGGGTTCTTCATAGAAAAAAAAACATGGAACATTAACTTTCTGTTGTGCCATACACAATCTTAACAGATAAAAGTTCAGCTCAGTTGTCAGAGCAGAACCTCTCTGACACATATGAGCAGTCTCTTAAAGTTCTTGTGTTCCTTCCTTATAATCCTTTTGTAGGTTCCAGTAGGCTTGTAGACACTGCTGTCTTTTTTGTTAAAGTTTGATAGTGCGTCATAGTCTGGAGTAAAATTTGTTGTGGCAATTCTTAGGCGAGATCCGAGGTGTTGGTCCGTTTACCTCGATCTGTGACGGGTAGATGTTGACGTTCATGTGGCTGAACGTCACGTCGCGTACGTCGAGCCAAATTGGCAACTCTTTTAAACGCTCGGCACTGCTTTACTTGGGCGACATTTTAACGGAAGGATTCCAGGGGAAGGTTTGTGGGTGGCTTTAGCGCAAAACTGCATCTGAAAGCTCAGCGCGCGAATTACAAGAATGCTGTCGTCACAGCCCACGCTCTAAATTCGGGACTGATACAAATAGAGCGCGAGTGCGCCATGTCCGTACACGCACTTGTGAGTGTGCACCGAGCTTTCTGACACGGCTTCCGGTAGTAAATGCGCAGGCGAGCGCTTCCCCATCTACTGGGGAAACGCAGTCATTGCAGGCAAAATGAGCAAAAAAAAAAAAAAAAAAAATTTAATAATACAATTTATTCAGGGTTGGCGGGCCAGATTAAACGGTCCCGCGGGCCGTATCCGGCCCGCGGGCCGTAGTTTGGTGACCCCTGGGCTAAAGGAAGAGAAGAAAGGGGAGAAATGGGATTGAGCAAAGTCTGACAATTACTTCTTTTTCATTAACCAGGATTTTGGCACCCTCTTCAGGCATCTTGGGCACTGAATAGGGTGCCCTAGATGGTTGAAAAGCTTGGGTTAGTAGAGAGGAGAAAAGACAAGAGGCAAAAATCCACATCAATGCTGGGATATCAAAAATGCTCGTTGTTTACTCGCACGCAAAAAAAAAAAAAAGATAACACAAGCCCAGTAGAGGGTTTTCTTATTCACACGAGTAGCACACTCAACCACACTTCACTTTGCATCACAGAGAGTTGTGTAGACCAGGAAATGAGAGTGTAGTTTGCATTTTTCTCCCCCCCCCCCCCCCCCACCATGTCTGGCCACTAACTGGCGGAAATCAGGTGACAACTTATACACAGGCTCTAGCTGATGACACACCTACATAAAGGACCGATTTCCCTTTCATTTGTTACATCGGGTTCCACAGAAAAAACACAAATAGGTGAATTTGTGAATTGCTATGAGGTGGGGAGTTCTCTGTATAATCAGTTATGCAGAGCTTTGCGCTCTGGCTTCTATGTCTCAACGCATGTCAGATGTTGTGCAACACACAGCGGCAGATGGCAGAGCCACACTACAAAAGCGCAGGCGTTGTCATTCATGATTTATTAGTTTAAAAAAAGTGCAAAGACAGAATGTTTTTAGTTTACTTTTCTTTCTCTGTCTGTCCTGTGTTCATCCACGAGTAGATTTACTGCGATGAGAGCAGCTTCAGACAGCCGAGAGTGGAGAGCTTTTGTTTTCATCAGAGACAGGAAAGAAGGAGGAGATTGAATGAGGTGAGAACTGAGCATTATGGAAATGGGAAAATATGTTACAGGCGACGAGACAGACAAGGAAAAAATTAAACGATGTATACGTTTGATCATATACAAGTGACAAAGGATTTAAATAGAGGTTAAACATAACCAAAAAGCTAAAGATTAAATAAAATTTTAACATTTCATAGATTATGAAGAATTTAAATCCACAGAACCTCCAAAAATACAGTTGAGACTACTAGAGCTGCACTTACTGCATGAGCTCTGGGCTAGAGGAAGCACAAAGCAAAGATGAAAAAGCCCTTGTTTCCACTAGAGACACACTTTTCTGGGAGATCCACTCCAGACCATTCTTTTCCATCATAGAAGTCGTGAGTTGAGACACTTCAAAAGCTGTCATGATTGCGCATGGCAACAGTTTTTTTCCTTAATACAGCCTGCTTTACAGATGCCAATCAGGCAGTAAACTCTCAAGGGGCATTTGACACATCAGTTTTGATGTCTTGAATGCATTTGCCAGAAAAAGGAATGCCATTATCCATTAAAAGCATTTGTGCCAAATATGTTGATTTCTTTTAAGATATCAGAAACAAAGAGCGATAATACAATGAAAGGTGTAATAACAGAATATTTTCTGCAGGTTTGTTCATAATAGAAAAAAAGAACCGCAGCCTCTTAAAACTGCTGGTTTAACTATTGGACCAAGTCGGGTTTGGTATTTTACCAAACTTGGGGTTCATTTACAAAAGACTAACCCAATTTGTTGCACTATTTTGTACGAAATTGTTTGTTTTGGGCAAAACAACCCAGCAAGGTGGGTCAATTTGATTTACTGGGTCGGTCCAATTTTTAACCGAAATTGGGTTGTTTTTAACGCAGCATTTTTGAAGGTGCAGAAGAAATGGGCAAGAAAAAATCCTTCCATAGTCAAACTGGTGCAATCATTAAACCTCTATTAACTGTACAAGCAATGTTTTAGTTCCCATTTTATTAAGCGTAACAAGACTAACGCAACTCCTCACTCTTTGATCGTGTAGCATTTAACAAAGTGCAGAGGCCGTTAACTGATGCCAGTCACCAAGTAATTACTGTGTCTAAAAACTTCAAACGCCAACTTGTGGACTCACTCTTAATTTAGATAACATGATGATAAACCTGCTGAGGATGATATTTTACTGAGCATGCTATTTTCGACCGAGTACAGTAAGTGAATTGTCACAGATAATCGTGCATCATACTTTATGAACATGCTAAGCTTTTACGTGCAATTTAATTGGAGACTTTTCTAATTTCTTTTTTGAAGTCTTACTTTAAAACGGTAAGTTGGAGACCTGTCGGTAACTATTAATAATGATTGGGGTACAAACTGCTCTTCTTCAGTAAGGGGATTTTACCATCGCCATTGGTAAGCAACAGATATTTGAACATGAGCACATGTAGACACATACTAAAACACATGGCCGCAGGTGTCAAAGGGGAGGGGGGCGACATGTCCCTTACAGTTTCATAAAGACTACCATCCGCCACTTCCACTATCGTTACATAAGGCTACAAAGATTTCTGGTAAATCAGAAAACTAATGTTCCTCTCCTATTGGTGTGGACATGGAGCCTGCATAGCGCATGTTGTGCTACTACCAATGATGTGTGTATAGGTTCCACCAAAAATGTTGGAATTTTTACTTCTGTCATAATTTTAATGTCCTAACGTCGGATCTCCAACTCAGCAAGGAGAGGGATCTAAAAGCCAGACATAGACCATGTGCATTATAATTACACATTAACAATATTATAGTTAAAAGCGTTGTGCATTTATGAGGCTTTGAAGCGCTGGGAGCATGCAACGCTGCCGTTACAGGTCGTGAGCTCTACTTTAAAAGTATTATAGTATATTCACGTTTGGTGCGTGTCTTTTTACGCTTTGCTCAACGTGAAAGACAGAAAGAACAACATAAAATTGATGTTTGTAACTTTTTTTTCCTCTTTAGATAGAATAGTCTTTTGTCATGTACCGATCAATAGCTGGATTTAAATATAGTACTTTAAATATATATGGAAATTGCTAAATCTTTATTTTTATTTTGACTAAATCTAACACTTTTTTTTTACAGTGTGGGTTTTGCAGCGAGGGTGAGGTGACCATGCATTGCCTGTTAAAAGTGTAAGGGAGGTAATTTAAAAACAAAAATATTTAGTTTCCTCTAAAACAATAAATGTTTACAGACGGTCATATCCGATGGCCGTTGCTGAGATGTGGCAATTAATGTAGTAATTGTGAGTATAGTCACTGCAATAGAATTTTTTTATTTTTTTATTTTTTTACCCAAATTGGAAATCCACCTCTGAATAGACCTTACCAGGGAGGCTGAGGAGTGTGACTCCTCTGTAGTTGGAACACAATCTCCAGTCCCCCTTCTTAAAGAGGGGAACCACCACCCCAGTTTGCCAATCCAGAGGCACCATCCCCGATGTCCACGCAATGTTGTAGAGGCGTGTCAGCCATGACAGCCCCACAACATTCAGAGCCTTTAAAAACTCCTGGCGGATCTCATCCACCCCTGGGGCCTTGCCCCTGAGAAGTTTTTTAATTACCTCAGTGACTTCGACCCCAGAGATTGGAGAGATCTCAGAGTCTCCAGGCCCTGCTTCCACAATGGAAGGCGTGTCGGCGGAGTTGAGGAGTATTCTCCCCACCGACTCAAAACACAATGGTGCCAATAATAAAGTTGGGCTTTAACTGTAGATACAGTAGCGGCAGTGTCAATCCAAGTCCTGGTAGAGTAGTATTTAAAGGTTGGACTTAGTATATAAACCAGCCTCAATTGTGGATGTGGGGGTGTGTGTTTGTGTTTGCATTAATTGTGTGTGCGTGTGTGTATACACGTGCGTTTTTGCCTTTGTGTCAGCCCATCCTGATGAAGTGCAGAAACTTTGAGCTCAGGAGGCCATCCATCATCTCTTTCACGCTTAAGTGTGCCTCTCCAGACGGAGACGCCACCAGACGACGACCTGGGTTCACCGCTGTGGGTTGGCCAAAATAAACATCAGGCCCTTCGTCGTCATCATCATCAGTATCAGTATAATTGGATCAACATCATTATCATCAGAAGAAAAAGCACAAACAGTGCTAATTGCTCATGTTACTTCCGAGATATAACACAAAACCCATGAATTCAGAACGCACCAGGAGGTCTTTTTTTCTGGTATGACTACTAATATTTGACACCCTATCCCATTTTGCTGATTATGTATACTGAGACAGACAGTATTCAAATTTACTAAAATTATCGACAGCCCAGATTATGTTTTACTGTATATCATATCAACATTTTTATTTTTTAAATCACGAGCATCCCATTGTGAAGATGATCAAATGCATAGTCATTGAGAAAATATAAAGATACCAAGCTTAATTTTTAAAATGAACAAGATAAACTGAAGGGAAAGGTGTGTCTGTTTGATGTTAGGTCACGTAGCCTTGCCCTCGATTCTCTTCTCATTTGCTGTGCATAAAACCACATATTGCCCTTTTGCTCTCACACGCTCATGTGCACACGCACGCACGCAGAGGTCGAGTATCAGAGGTCATAATGTGTCTGGACAGGATTTAGTTTTGGGCTGCTTGATCTCGAACCCACGAACACATACAATGCACACACACGTTTGTAAATACAGGCCTCCAAATGGGGTACACAAGGTTGAACAGCCTTACTGAGAAATTATTTACAGCAGAACTAAGGTGCAAGGATTAAGGACCACCCCTGCATTTTTGTTTCATTTATATCTACATCAAGTATATCATCTACTAGACATTCAAGTTTGAAAACATTCTACAAAATTCTACATTCTAAACTAATTTTTCATATGCTACATATCTTAGCTAAGGTATAAAAGTACAGAAACTACAAACATGTTAGCAAATGCAAGATTTAATAACTAGTTACATATTTGTGTGATACAATGTCAGTTACAAAGCATTCTAAACAAAAAATACCACATAAATGGCTTTCATTATTTCAAAAAGCTATACTTCATTAAGAGTTTGTCTTTATTGGATCGTCAACAAAATGAATGTAATTGCAAGTAAGCCTTGATTTCTAATGAAACCAAGATGGTATTGACTTCAATGACTTGAGGAAGGGGCAAAAAGGGGGGGGGGGGAGGCATAGCTACATGGCTATTGACCTTTAATGTAAATGTTAAATAATTACCGTATTTTCCGCACTATTAGGCGCACTTAAAAACTTAAAATTTACTCAAAAAAATCACAGTGCGCCTAATAAATATATGGATCAATTGATGAATTTGTTGATCCATACTGGTTGTACACAGCACTCTGCCAAAATGTTTCAGTATGTTTTAGTACGACTAGTACCGTTTTTTTCCGTGTATAGTGCGCCCCCATGTATAGTACGCACCCTAAGAATGGCATGCTGATGCTGGAAAAAAGCTTGTACCCATATATAATACGCACCCAATTTTTATGATTTTTTAAAAAAATTTTTTTTAATTTTTTTATTTATTTTTTTAAGTCCCAATGATCGTCACACACGCAGGGAGGCAATGGGTCCCATTTTTATAGTCTTTGGTATGGTCTTAACTAGGCTGGATGTAACTTTTTTTGTTGCCGTTGATTTCTCCGACTGCCCCTAAACGCACCACCGCTCCGTGCGCGCATCGGCTGCGGACGTGAAAAAGGCGGCTCTGTATGGGAGAGACGTTGAAGAGGAATAAAAACACCCTTGGAAACCAAAACTTGCCCCTCGTCGTGACTCGGAGCCGCAACAAATGTTTCGGATTTGTGTAGGGTACATTGTGACAGACAGCAAACTAGCAGGTGATCGAGCGAGCGTCTGATACAAGAGCATTGCGGTCGTATGGAGCGTGTTTGAAGTGAACAGCAGAGACAAAAGGAACAAGGCAAAGTGTTGTGAAATAAAATATTACCTGTAATACGCATTTTGTTATTTGCTGATTGAAACTGCTAATTAAACTGTGAATTGAAACTAATAGGAAGAAAACATATCTTGCTCTTAATATAGCTGACGTGTCTTGCGCATACGTTCTGCGCATCTGTAATGGCGGCCTCCGTATGACGTCCGGTCCGCGATGGAGATTAAAAACAAACAATATTTGACAATAACACACCATCAAGGATTGCACCATCGCATCAAATGATGTGTCGTCAATTATGGATTTTTTTGACTAAGTGTGTTGGGCAGGATGGCTGAATGCGATGCGCGATTGACAACAAACAAGAAGAAAGGTGAGTTTTATTTCGGGGGAGATTTGTCATGTCTCGTCCCCAGTTTTGCTATGTGTCTAGGTTGCCATAGTTTCTGTTCGCGTCGCCCCTCTCTTCCTGTGTCACCTCAATCGATGTAACGTGTTTTGTATTTAAGTCCTGTCTGCCCCTCGCTCACCGTTGGATCATTGCATGTGTTACTGTCATTCTGTTCCTGTCTTTGGTAATGTCACCCTGTCTTTTTGTTCCACGACTTTGTCGGTCAGTTCTGTTGTTGGTTTTGTTGTACCATGACTTTCTTTGAAGAAAAAAAAAAAAAATAAAAAAAAAAAAAGAATTTAAAATTTTTTTTTTTGTACCCATGTATAATATGCACCCCAGATTTTAGGACAATAAATTAGTTAAATTTTGCGCACTATACATGGAAAAAAACGGTAAATTACAAGGTCGCATCGCTTCCCAGCATTACGGCAACCGTGGTCAGGGTGCGTCACTGAATAGCTGTTGTACCCGCGAGGCTATTTCATTTAGAAATAGAAATCAAATAGGCTGTTCCGTTAATGCAGTGCTTCTCAAATAGTGGGGCGCGCCCCCCTTGGGGGGCGCCGTGCTATACCTGGGGGGGCGCGTGTGACCCTGGGGAACAGGCTTTTTTTTTGCAGTACTAGAATAAAGTGTAATTGCGCATCTTCCCAGCAGGGGGCAGTGGCGCTCTCATTGTTACTTCTGTGACGTTTGCGACAGTGCAACATTTTACGATTTACAAGACAAGTTAGGATAGTCACGGTGGGTAGGGGGGGGCGCGAAAAGTTTTCTTATTGCTAGGGGGGGCGTAACAGAAAATAATCGAGAAGCACTGCGTTAATGTTTTCGAATACGTTTACGGATCGATATCCAACGGAATCATAAATATGCAGCACCAATGTGTTAATCAGTCTTTAGTCGGTTCCGATCACTTTTATGGGAGAGAGTTTGAGAAACGTGATTGTTTACAGGGGGCTGCCACGATACTTTGCTGAGACTCATGGGAGTCTGCGAGCTGAGCTCATGGGAGTTTGCGGGTGGCTAATGCTATAATGATAGCTGCTATACGCACGAGGCTATTTCGTTTCAAAATAGGCTGCTTCGTTAATGTTTCGAGTAAATTTACGGATGGATATGGAAGGGAGACATAAGTAAGCAGTACCAATGTGTTAGATCGAACTTTAGTCAGTTCCGATTTTGTAGGAGATCGTTTGACAAACGCAATTGTTTACAGAGAGCTCATTGGTTATTGGCTAGTGGATGCATACCGCAACCCTAGTCAACCTCAGTTTGTTGCAGTATAGCTTCTATTTTATGCGCCTTTTAATCCGGTGCGCCCTATATATGAAATCATTTCTAAAATAAAAAAATTCAATGAGGGTGCGCCTTATAATCCAGTGCGCGTTATGGTGCGAAAAATACGGTACTTCTCAACAACATAGTGTAAGATCTATTGTCAAGGTAACATTGATGATCAGTGAAATATCTATTGCTAATAGTTTTAAATTAGTAGAAGGTGTCATAATCTTATTATTGACAAATTCATTAACAATTAAAAATTCTAATCCATACGCTAGTATCGACATTTCTTAAGTATCATCCTCAGTTTTGATTTGTGAAGTTTTGTTTTAGCATCTAACAAAGTATATACAGTGGAGTCTCGGTTTTCGAACGTTCCGGTTCTCGAACAAATCGGTATTCGAACAAAAAATTCTAGATTTTTTTGCTTCGGATGTCGGACGAAATTCAGTTGTCGAACCTCGCGAGATGAGCCGAGAGGACCCGCATGCCAACTGACTCTGTTCATTATTACGTTCTCGTTACTCTGAGGATTGCATCAACTCTAATGATGCCTCCAAAGGAAGCAAGTCGGAGCAGTAAAGCCATCATAAAACACAAAGACGCTCCTAAAGCAATGAGACACTGAGCACCCGGCGCGCTGCGGTTGCGCGATCGGACCAAATTAAGCTCCCTGCGCACTGAGGTCCACTTAAATTTTGGAAAGTACATTAGGACTTTAAAAATATTTTTTAAATTTTAGCGACCGCTCTGTCACAATAATGCGACCAGCGCGGTGCAGTTGCGCGGTCGGTGGCGCGCAACGGTTGCCCGTTCGGCGGTGCGCTGCAGTTGCGTGATCGGACAAAATTAAGATCCCTGCGCACTAATGTCCGCTTAAATTTTGGAAAGTACATCAGGACATTAAAAATATTTTCTAAATTTCAGCGGCGGCTCTGTCACAATAATGCAACCAGCGCGGTGCAGTTGCGCGGTCGGCGACGTGATTGGACAAAAATGCGCAAATGAAAAAATGCTTAAAAAAGGCAGGGGTTTTTGTCTTGGAACGGATTAATCTTTTTCCATTATTTGTAATGGGAAAATATGATTCGGAATTTGAACGATTCACTTCTCGAACAGGCTTCTGGAACGGATTGTGTTCGAAGACCGAGGCTCCACTGTACTTAAAAAAAGCACCTTAACTTACAACTGATCCTGTTTTTACTGTAATTTTGCTCCAGAGGTAATTTTCTTCTAGCTTTAAGCAATAAAAAAGTACATACAAACATTACTACAAAGACATTCTAACGTTCTCTGTGACGTTGGTTACAGTTATTTTATCTGTAATTGAAAGTAACATTTTTGAGATACTTATGGCATGGAACTGAACTATGACTACACTAAGACTGCAGTTCAGCAGCCATATTTTCAAATATGTTAAAATTGAAAAAGGATTATGCACTAATTTACAGGCAGCACAAAGCTTCTAATTGAGCCATTGCACTGATACCAACTGGAGAAAATCCATCCATTTATTTTATAAACCTCTTGTAATCATGAGAGTCGCGAGTGAGCTGGAGCCTTTACCAGCTCACCTTAAATAAGAGGTGGGGTACAGCCTGAACACCATGGTGTACTGTATAAAATGTCAGCTTTACTGTAAACCACTCAAGTGTGTTATGTGTGCGTGTGTCTGACGCGCGCGCGTAGGGACGCACACACACGCGCGCACGCACGCAAATACGCATAGACCCACACACGCACGCAAAATCTAGTGGCTCATATTTTTGGGTTAAATATAATTGTCCAACCCTTTCTAGTTCATCCTTCCACCACTTAGTAGTAATACTTCATCAGTGCAGTGTAGAAACTTATCTTCATGGTTTTAATTAAAACCATCCTCCTCTATTACAAAAATGTCAGAGCATTCAGTTAATTTTGGTGGCAGCATCTCTCCCACAGTACAGTGGTACATTTGATTTGTTTGTAAAGTCTGTAAAAATATCCCAAACATTCCAGAGATATTATATAGGAACCAAAACACAGATTCCTATTCTTCAGTGCATTGTGAGAATTGCTAAAAAATAGCTGGTGAAGTGAGCTATGCAGCCACATGGCCAATTAAATATATATTGTCATAAAGATGGCCCACAAAGTCATCCGAGACATTATGGGCTGCTCTACGAGTGTTCCTGATGAACTCCCTCTTTGACATTTTGTTTTTGACATGAGGACTGGTCAGATCAATGGACAGCAGGATGAGACTGTAGCATAGCACATACACAGCATCTGCAAAGAACATAATAGTACACTGTAATATCTGTCTATAGGAAAACAAAGATAGAACATTGTTGGCATGGCCATAAATCTCAAATGTTACAGTCACAATGTTAAGCTCGTAATAGTACATAATGCTGGACAATTTAGCAGGCTATAACACACCAGTAAATAACTCAAGAACATTAAAACAAACCCAAATTTGATTTAAAATAAATGTAAAGACATACTATTGGAACTATTTTTGTAATTCCATCTCTTTGCTTTTTATGACATTAATCTTGTATATTTGGATCATTACAAGTGTTGTTTAAACTATGTAAAGATTCACTTTTTTTTTTAGATAGGAAGAAGTACAGAACATGCTCTGGTGAGAGTAGCAGTAGCACAATAGGTAGATACATAGTCCATTGATATTTTTGAAACTGGAGATTTGTTGCTGATGCTGTTAATTTGTGGCTATATGGTCCATTAACATTTTTGAAACTGAAGATTTGTTACTGATGCTGTTAATTTTTGGCTATGTTGTGACTCTAACCAGAAAAAGCCAGTTTATATAGCCTAATAAATTTGTTTTTGTATTAACATTAATTTTAACATTCCCAAAACTTAAAGTCACAACACAGCCACAATTTTATCTGTATATTCAAACGCATGCACGTTGACAACAATCTCAGCCAAATTTACATTTAGCTGGTAGTTGTGGAATGCATTCTGTGTTCAGAGGCTTATTTAATGGATATCTCAAAAAGGTTAATGTAATAAACAACTTTCAACAGTAAGTGTATTTCTTAACACATATCCATCCATCCATTTTCTGTACCGCTTAGTCCCCACGGGGGTCGCGGGCGTGCTGGAGCCTATCCCAGCCGTCATCGGGCAGTAGGCGGGGGGCACCCTGAACCGGTTGCCAGCCAATCGCAGGGCACACAGAGACAAACAACCATACGCACTCGCACTCACACCTAGGGACAATTTGGAGTGCTCAATCGGCCTACCAAGCATGTTTTTGAGATGTGGGAGGAAACCGGAGTGCCCGGAGAAAACCCACGCGAGCCCGGGGAGAACATGCAAACTCCACACAGGGAGGGACGGAGGTGGAATCAAACCTGCACCCTCCTAACTGTGAGGCGGACGTGCTACCCAGTGCGCCACCGAGCCGCCTTTCTTAACATTTATTGTTTCATAATTTTGTTATTTATTTATTTATAGCAATATGCCTAAAATAACACAATTACTGAGCTGAAGCATTGATTTTAGTTTTTTAATGGTGTGTGTAAACTAACCAGGACTGAGCCCCAGCTCCCGGACAAGACCAGGGTTACAGGTACAAAACCTGTGACTAAATTTGGTGATGAGTGTTTCCAGATACTCTCCTCTCTCCTCTGGTGCATGAATATGTCTGAAGAAATCCCTCAGAGCATTGGGGAGGAACTGGTTACTGAAGTTGTGAAGAGTCACTAGCTCGTCCAAAACATCACGCCTGCAAATACACATAGGATACAATGTCCAAGTGTTTTCATTTTAGGGGAAGGGTACTACCTAAATATTGGAATTGTGATAACTGCATTTGGTTGCAAGCACCTTATTCCGACATCAGCTGACAAAACATCAAAAGCCTCCCGTTCATGAATGCCGGTGGCAAATTTCAACGCCCTGACTTTTGAACAAAAAAATTAAATAAAAAATTCTCACTAAGGGGCGAACAATACTGAGTGTTTTTGAATGCAGCGAATATTGCATCCATGTCAGGCTTTGTTTAATGTTGCAAATGTTCGGCAAAGCTTCGCCTGTACTGTCTTGTCACAAGGGAACTATGAACATATATAATTTATAAATTTCATTGCGTGAAGAAAAGTCCAAAACGTTCGCCAATGTTTTGTGAACATTTGCAACCATGAATGATCCCTGAAGCAACACTGATGTGAACACAACATTTGCTGCATCGAAAACACTGTGCAACACACACAATTGTTGCTGAGGGGTAACTTATTTCATTTTTTTTAATTGTTGTTTGGTGCTTCTACAGGAATATTTATATGTATTCTATATTTTCAATGTCATTTTTATTGTTTGTTACACAGTGATCCCTCGCGACCTCGCGGTTCGTTAATTGCGGCTTTCTAAAAACATATTTGCAATCTTGTACTTTGATATAAAAGAAGTTGTTATAATAAAAGACTTTTGAAAACATATTTACAGTATTGTACCTTGTTATAAAAAGTTGTCATAATAATAAAAGAGTCCTAAAATCCTATTTACAGTATGTATACTTTAGCTACATATACATACATCTACAAAATGCGCATAGCACTGCTATGGTAACTTGTGACCACTAGAGGTCCCTGTTTAACCAAGGTTTACAACAAAACGTCAAATGTACATGTTACACCCACACCCACACACATAATATTTATATTTTCAATATTTATACAATATTTTCAGTATGTTATTTATATTATTAATGTATTACTATTAACTATTATAACTATTAATGTTCTAATAATAACATATGCACTTAAATGGTTTCATATACATTTATTGACACACAAATTGTACAGATTAGAGGCTGACCCAACTACGTGGATTTCACTTATCGCGGGGTGGTTTTGGAACCAATTATCCGCCATAAACGAGGGATTACTGTACTGTTATAATATAATTATCATATAAACACCAGCATGAGATGATACTTGCTGTTGAATTGTTTAAGAAGTGATATCATTATCATTGGAAACATATTTACAGTTGTTACCAATTAAATATGAATAATTTGAAATATTTTAAAATAATTTAACAGAGTAATTTAAACTAATTACCGTATTGGCCCGAATATAAAACGACCCTGATTATAAGACGAGCCCCTCTTTTTCAAGACTCGAGTTTGACAAAAGACTTTTTGAATACCAAATAAAATTTTCATACAGAAAATAATTACACTACATCTGAAACAAATGATTGTAACAATATATTTGAAAAAGTATGTTATTTTGCCTCATTCAAATCATGCAAAAACGGTATCACATCTTAATATCTGTACATTTAAATATGTAAACTAAAGTGCAATCACATTTGTAAATGAATGGCTTCTGTTATTTTTAAATGTAAATAAACCTACTGTTTCTCCATTTTCTGTTATCTCTTATTCATCTTCTCTTTTCTTTCTTACCGCTATTTTTTATTTTTCTTCTTCGTGACAGGGGTTCGCTTTGGCCTGGGGAGTTAAGTTCAGCATTCGCTTTAAAGATATCTGGCGCCATACAGCGTTGAGAATGGGTATAATGTCTAGATCCCGAATATAAGACGACCGCCACTTTCTCTTATTTCAATGCAAAAAACATCGTCTTATATTCGGGCCAATACGGTAAAATTCTTACAAAATATGCTTACCAGTTAATATCAGGTACAATGTGCTTAGTTTTTTATGACAGTGGATAATTATTGATCTGGACTAGTGGGTGCATAATATGCTCGTGGATAAAACTTGGTTCATGTGTGAGACGTCATGTAGAGTGCGTCACAGCAATACCGGAGAGATGACCCACATTCTACATTCTTTTTTTTTTTTTCTAGTTCCCCTCACTTGCTTCCTACATTTTTACTTTTCTTTTGGGAGTGTACTATCTTTAGTTTTGTGTAATCCACAAACAATTGATAATTGCCAGTTTCGATCACGTCACTGCTTGGAATTCATTCAGCAGGGCTTTGTAGCTCCTGTCTACTGTCCGTTCACCGGCCAGCCTGCTCGCCCGGTTAGCATTAGCCCAAAGCGGCTTGCAATCTCATTCGTATTTCGTTTGAAAGTTCATCGATGGGTACGAACTCTGATCAACCTATTAGACTCAAACTCAGTTTTATGAATATTACAAACCGGATTCGGTTCAAGTTGGGAAATTGTGTAAAATGTAAATAAAAACAAAATACAGCGGAGCCTCGGTTTTCGAACACAATCCGTTCCAGAAGGCTGTTCGAGAAGTGAATCGTTCGAATTCCGAATCATATTTTCTCATTACAAATAATGGAAAAAGATTAATCCGTTCCAAGACAAAAACCCCTGCCTTTTTAAAGCATTTTTTCATTTGCGCATTTTTGTCCAATCGCGCAACTGCAGCGCACCGCTGAACGCGCAACCGTAGCGCGTCGCCGACCCCGCAACTGCATCGCGCTGGTTGCATTATTGTGGCAGAGCTGTCGCTGAAATTTAGAAAATATTTTTAAACTCCTGATGTACTTTGCAAAATTCAAGTGGACCTAAGTGCGCAGGGAGCTTAATTTTGTCCGATCGCGCAACCGCAGCGCACCGCCGAACGCGCAAACGTAGCGCGTCGCCGAACGCGCAACTGCACGGCGCTGATTGCATTATTGTGACAGAGCCGTCGTTGAAATTTAGAAAATATTTTTAAACTCCAGATGTACTTTCCAAAATTGAAGTGGACCTCAGTGCGCAGGGAGCTTAATTTAATCCGATTGCGCAACCGCAGCGCGCCGGACGCTCACTGTCGCATTGCTTTAAGTGCGTCTTTTTGTTCCGAGTTGTAAGATAACGCTGCTCTTGAGCCATTCCCATCTGAAAAAGTTCCTGATCCCGTTCGCCCCACCATTCACAAAAATGATACTCCCGACGGAAAAAAACACGGAAATCCGCAGAAGATTCTCATCCCTGGTCGTGTTCGTAAATGAATGGGAGTTGAGCGCATTTAACCTTTCCGACCACACCCACTTTCAGAATAGTGCCAGGGCATCTGAGTGAATTTTTGAACGCACACTAAATATCTTTTATGAAGCTAGGTTGGCTTATCTACCACCAGGCAAGTTTTCTGGGGGAAACCCTGATAAGAGTATGAACATAATGCATTATTATATTTAATTTAATGCAAATGTCAGATGCAAGGTTTACTTTGCCTATTAGGTCATTTTTGGGTATATTTACATATATTGAAAAACCATCATATAGTAGATGTCAACTTCGCCTGCCATAAACCTTTGCACAAATAGATTTTTGTGGACATCTTTTGTGTACATCTCTCTGCTTACCTCTCATCCAGGTAAATTCTCAGCATCTTCCAGTTGAGCCGTCTAGTGTAAAAGATGAACTTCGCCTGCTCTGTGGGATGATCTACGAGTATTCCTTTAGACATGAAATAAGATATACCCTATTGAGAAGGCAGGAAAGGGCAACAGAGAGAGAGAGATCATAGATTGGTCTTAGTACTTTTGAAGATCTAGACCAGGGGTGGGCAAACTAAATTTGGTCTAAATTTGGACCGGAGGGCCGAACCAGGAGCAGATGGACGTAGTGTTTGTGTGAAGTAATATAAGCGATATATAAGGTCGCCTTGAGAGCCTCCCCTTCATTTTCAGTGGGAACAGTGTTGTTGGTCTCCCTTTTTTGCTAGTGCGTCATAGTCTGGAGTAAAGTTTGTTGTGGCAATTCTTAGGAGAGATCCGAGGTGTTGGTCCGTTTACCTCGATCTGTGACGAGTTGATGTGGCTGAACGTCACGTCGCGTATGTCGAGCCAAATTGGCCACTCTTTTCTAAACACTCGGCACTGTGTCCACCTTGCTTTTCCTTGGGCGACTCATTTCAATAGAAGGATTCCAGGGGAAGGTTTGTAGGTGGCTTTCGCGTAAAACTGTATCTGAAAGCTCAGCGTGCGAATTACAAGAATGCGGTCGTCACAGCCCACGCTCCAAATTCGGGACTGATACAAATAGAGCGCGAGTGCCGCATGTCCGTACTACTGAGCACTTGTGAGTGTGCACCGAGCTTTCTTACATGGCTTCCGGTAGTAAATGCGCAGGCGAGCGCTTCCCCATCTACTGGGGAAACGCAGTCATTGCAGGCAAAATGACCCCAAAAAAAATTAATAATACAATTTATTCAGGGTTGGCGGGCCGGATCAAACGGTCCCGTGGGCCGGCTGTGGCCCGCGGGTCGTAGTTTGCCCACCCCTGATCTAGACACACACGTACGTACATGCGTGTGGTGGGGCTCTGTGCGACTCATGAGCTTTGATGTTTGGCATGCATTACCTCCTGTGGGTTTGCGTTGAATGTAAGGCTCCCTTCATCTAGTTGTAGATATAGTCTTCTATATGAGAAACCAGCAGGCAGCCTTCTGTTGTATATGGAGCAGTGACCCCATGTGGACTTGCAGAGCCTAGAAAATCAACACGGGAGGATTACCAAAAAGACTCATTAAGAAAAAAAGCAAGAAAGACATTTACTACAAACATATGGCAAAGTACCATCACAGACACCAAACTTAAATCTCCTTACCCCTGCCACAGATATTCATCATTGCCTAGGTCCTGCCATACACACCCGGCCAGACACAGATCGGTTGCATTCAGATACGACAATATGGTTATTCCCAACTCTGGTGGGAGCATCTCCAAATCTATAAAACCATTTTGTGCTTTACCTACAACAACAAAGATTTACAGAGCACGTTTTAATAAACATAAGGCATATACAGAAAATTAAAGAGCCAATTTGAATAAACACAAAGCACATACGGAAAACTGAAAATGTTATTTACACATTGTCATACACAGTCTTATGACATTCAGTTCGGCAAGCACCAAAGGATTGAATCTGGGCGTAGATTGTGATTTTCTGTTGGGCATCGATGAAGTCACGCAATATGTCAATTTAACTCTTGAGAGTTAGAGGGACATTTTTTTATCTTAAATGTCTTGTACACAAATCGTTATATGTATGCAGTGCCTACAAACCAATCAAATCTAAAATTAATATTCAGACAGAATAGTGTGAGTTAACAGTGTTAGCCAAGGTAAGACAATCGGAGTATCGCCTGATTTTGATGCAACAGATATGCCAGACAAATGTTAACTGTCATGGCCGATTTTAGGTTCTCTCGATGCGTAGCCCGCGTACTATGACATACTCAACGATTGGTTATTTGCCGTTTAGGATTTCCACAAAAATGCTGAATATCTGGCACGTCAGAATCTTTGTTGGTCTTGCCGCATAGTGTGCCATGTCCTGCAGCGATTCATCTGATTGGACTTTGCAATTCTTCCCCCATACACATCTGCCCAGTGCCTTAGGTCAGGGGTCTAGATGCAATTAGACGTACAGAGAACTATGTGAAAGCTCAGTGGGGATCGAGCCCTTTCCATTGCCTGGCTCACTTTTTGGAATGACCTCCTGGCTTAACTTCAGGCAAGCCGAAAGATATACATATTCTATTTTTTCTAAGTATGTCATTTAAAGTGAGATGTATACAGTGAATTTGAATTGCCAAGGGTTATCTGTGACCAGGGATGATGAAATTCATCACGTAGATCCAAAACGACACTTCACATACTTCTTATAAAGACAACACCAGAAAGCATTGAGTGAAACAGCTGGCGCTCTGGGATGTAGGCTACTGTTGAGTTTTTCTTATCATCTTATCAATAAATATGCATTAATCTAAGTGAATGTGAACAGTAACTTGACAAGTCCCCGTGATCCTGTGGTCTTCCGGGTGTAGTATTACGGACACATACAGCTCATGCGTCACAGTCGATATGAACTCAGCGTATATTAGTACTTTGGAATTGCTCGTACAGTAAATATAGGTTTGATGAGCATAGTCCTGGTATGGATTGGTCTCAGAGGTTACACAGTACACATTTAAGTCATTAGTGAACAAAAGCAACAGTTTATTCTTCAAGAAAAAGTAAAGTATCGCTATAATTATGCAAACTAATCAGTTAAAATGCAAAGCAAAGGATTGTTTAATAAGATAAATAAAACGACCGAGCAGTATTGTTAGTATAAAATATTTTCATCCTACCTCCTCTGCGTGTTTTCAATAGATGGTAGCTGTCAGGGCCATAACAATGTTGAGGCATTCTTCGAAGTGTCCCACCATCCCTCCCTGGGGAAATTGATTTTAGTTACAAATGTCAGTTACATAACTTGAATTTACATTTACAGATTAGATAACAAACCCTTTGCCAATGAATTTAGGATGTGAAAATGTAAATCAGGGCTCGAAACTAACGATTGCCCGATTGCCCGGGGCAAGTAGCGATGGCAGACGGGCAAGTAGAATTTTTTCCTCACTTGCCCGAACTTGCCCTGCCATAATACCATGTTTTCAAGCTGTAAAAAGACGATTTTGTGCATAATTTCTCGCAACTTCTGCCGCTTCTGGTCCGACATTTTGTTTTCTAGGGAGCGGTTAGTTTCTCGTGTAAGTCTGCAATACATTGATAACGGCAAAGCGCTTCGTAATTAAATGCATCCTCCCTCACCCGTCCCTGGCTCTTCTGCGCCTGCGCACCAGCAGAGCTTGTTTCCGGTTGGCGGATACGAAGGCATATGAAGGCAAAACTTATAGTGTTGTCTTTTTTATTGCAAAAATGTGTCGGGCAAGTAAAAATCCACTCCAAAAAAATTCGGGCAAGTAAAATTTTGTTTCGGGCAAGTAAAATTTTCTCCAACTTGCCCGAGGGCAACTTGGGCAAAAAATAAGCTTCGAGCCCTGGAGGTTTTTACTGCTTCTTCCAACTCCTACCGCGCTGACTGTAAATCGTCTTTTTACAGCTTGAAAACATGGTATTATGGCAGGGCAAGTTCGGGCAAGTGAGGAAAAAATTCTACTTGCCCGTCTGCCATCGCTACTTGCCCCGGGCAATCGGGCAATCGTTAGTTTCGAGCCCTGACCTCCACCAAACTCGTCGTTATGACCCGTGATATATGTTATATCCTTACTATTTTCCAGGTTCTTAGATAGCAAGAATAGGTCAGACAACGACGTGAATGATAACTGCTTTATTCCTTATTCACAGTGCGTTCACAGGGCGTACCACAACAACACAGAATGCGCCCATCCCACTTCCGGGGTTTTTCTACTACGCAATTTGAGTTAGCCCAAATTAGACAACATCTCTTCCCCTCTTACAATGAACGTGCATGAACAACATTGTCTTATGCACCTATAACTTGACATCTTCAAGATCTATCAATAACTACCATTAAAACAATTATCATATATGGTCCAGACAATTATGACAATAATATTCCCATGAAACCTTAACTTTGGGTGAGGGTGGACTACCTTGAATTATACCGAATTATAGCGAAAAACCGATGTCGTACGCCGTCGTACGGCGTCAGCACTACCGTTTTTTTCCGTGTATAGTGCGCCCCCATGTATAATACGCACCCTAAAAATGGCATGCTGATGCTGGAAAAAAGCCTGTACCCATGTATAATACGCAGCCAATTTTTATGAATTTTTTTTTTTTTTTTTTTTAAGTCCCAATGATCGTCATACACGCAGGGAGGCAATGGGTCCCATTTTTATAGTCTTTGGTATGGTCTTAACTAGGCTGGATGTAATTTTTTTTGTTGGCGTTGATTTCTCCGACTGCCCATAAACGCACCACCGCGTTCCGTGCGCGCACGGGACAGCAAACGAGCAGGTGATCGAGCAAGCGTCTGATACGAGAGCATTGCGGTCGCATGGAGCGTGTTTGAAGTGAACAGCAGAGAAGAAAGTGTTGTGAAATAAAATATTACCTGTAATACGGATTTAGGTAGAGAACTGAACTCTCGCTCTTTATATAGCTGACGTGTCTTGCGCATCCGTTCTGCGCATCTGTAATGGCGGCCTCCGTATGATATCCGGTTTGCGTGTGTGCGCGTGTGCGTGTGTGCGCGTGTGTGCGAGAGCGAGAGAGAGCGAGAGAGAGAGCGCGAGAGAGAACGCTCAACCGTAGCGCGCCGCCGACCGCCCAACTGCACCGCGCTGGTCGATTATTGTGACAGAGCCGTCGCTGAAATTTAGAAGATATTTTTAAAGTCCTGATGTACTTTCTAAAATTTAAGTGGACCTCAGTGCGCACTGCGCAGGGAGCTTAATTTGGTGCGGTCGCGCAACCGCAGCGCGCCGGGCGCTCACTGTCGCATTGCTTAAAGAGCGCCTTTGTGTTTTAGGATGAACAGCAGAGACCAAAGGAACAAGGCAAAGTGTTGTGAAATAAAATATTACCTGTAATACGCATTTTGTTATTTGCTGATTGAAACTGCTAATTAAACTGTGAAACTAATAGGAAGAAAACAACTCTCGCTCTTTATATAGCTGACGTGTCTTGCGCATCCGTTCTGTGCATTTTATTTCACAACACTTTGCCTTGTTCCTTTCTTCTCTGCTGTTCACTTCAAACACGCTCCATGCGACCGCAATGCTCTCGTATCAGACGCTTGCTCGATCACCTGCTCGTTTGCTGTCCCGTGCGCGCGGTTCTTCTCAATTATTCATTCAAATCAATTCACTCAAATCATTCTCGTTATGAAAGATTTGATCACAAAACGTTTCCGTCTGTACGACTGGTCTTTGAATGCACCCCGCTTCAATGGCAGAACGCGGATGAATTTAAAGACATCAAATGAGAATAATCCTTTATAAAAAATAAAATTGACTGACGCAAACGTGAGTTCTTCATGTTTTTATTGAAAACAACATAGTGCTGACACCGTACGACATCGGTTTTTCGCTATAATTCGGTATAAAATGAACACGTTTGACATTGCCATCGTGTCAGCTTTTAATTATATTGCGCTGTCATGTTAAAGCAAATTAATAAATGCAACAATATTAATTTGCTTTGAAAATACCTGAGTAATAAAATAGAATGGATGGATGGATGAATGATGATCACAATTAAGTATAAAGTCTCTTTTGTAATATATACTCCTTGTAGCCTGTACCCAAAAAGAGGAGTTTCTTTGCATCGAGGTTTATGCAAAGAGCTCACGTAATTATATTGTTGCGTTTTGGTGAAGTGAATGAGTGTTCCGTCTGTACGACTGGTCTTTGAATGCACCCCGCTTCAATGGCAGAACGCGGATAAATTTAAACACATCAAATGAGAATAATCCTTTATAAAAATTAAAATTGACTGACGCAAACGTGAGTTCTTCATGTTTTTGTTGAAAACAACATAGTGCTGACGCCGTACGACATGGGGTTTTCGCTTTCCAAATAAGGGGTCGTCACTAATTATTTGTGTTTAGATAAATGTCTGAGCTATAATGGTGTAATTAATGATTAAAACTTGAAAGTATCTGTTTATTGTATTCGTTTATATGTTTAATAAAGACAAAGCCATCACAAAACTGTTGTAATTATTTAGATTTTGATCTAAATTAGCCTTGAATAAAGACTAAGCAGTCACATGAATTAACAGAAAAAATGGACAGCCGGACTCTGAGTCGGACTCATGGTCAAGAGGCCGGACTCGGACTCGGAGCAAAAATCCGACCGAGTCCACAGCCCTGATCTTTAGAAGCTAGGTTCTTTCATTTTCTTTTTTTAAGAACTCACTCATGTTCTGCGCGAGGCGTGGTCAATGACCATTCAAATAGTCGGAAAATTCATTAATTGCACCAAAAAGTAATGACGAGTATGTGAGCACCGTGCAAGGAGTACGTGGAAGCATACAAGAATTGATTAGCCTGACCTTTTCTGTCTTCTGGGGTGTACATCTAGCAAGTGTCGAAAATTAGAACAGGTTCCCCTCCCAAGCAATAATAGGAGGTCAAAAACGCGACTTGTCCTTCGGTGTGACTTACATATATAGTTTTCTTCTTTATTATGCATTTTATGGCTTGTGCGACTTGTACTCCGGAGCGATTTATAGTCCGGAATACAATACTTTTTCCTGACTTACCTGAATTAAAGAATTTAGTCAATATCAATTTGCTGACAGGAGCAGATGCACTTCACCATAGATCAGGGGTGGGCAAACTTTTTGACTCGCGGGCCGAACTGGGTTCTAAATTTGGACCGGAGGGCCGAACCAGGAGCAGATGGACGTAGTGTTTGTGTGAAGCAGTGCTTCTCAAATAGTGGGGCGCGCCCCCCTTGGGGGGCGCGGTGCTATTCCTGGGGGGGCGCGTGTGACCCTGGGGAACAGGCTTTTTTTTTGGCAGTACTAGAATAAAATGTAATTGCGCGTTTACTACAGCAGGGGGCAGTGGCGCTCTCATTGTTACTTCTGTCACGCTTGCGACAGTGCAACATTTTACGACTTACAAGACAAGTTAGGATAGTCACGGTGGGGAGGGGGGGCGCGAATAGTTTTCTTCTTGCTAGGGGGGGCGTAACAGAAAATAATTGAGAAGCACTGGTGTGAAGTAATATAAGGGACCTGTAAAGGTCATTGCATAAAAGATTTTGGCCTTTAGTAGGTAGTAAAGCATGGATATTCCAAATAGGTTTTTTGAAAACAAATGCATTTATTAACAGCATTAAAAAAAAAAAAAAAATCACTAAAAAACTGCTATCAGTGATTTTTTGCTAGTGCGTCATAGTCTGGAGTAAAATTTGTTATGGCAATTCTTAGGAGAGATCTGAGGTGTTGGTCCGTTTACCTCGATCTGTGACGGGTTGATGTTGACGTTCATGTGGCTGAACGTCACGTCGCGTATGTCGAGCCAAATTGGCCACTCTCTTTTAAACACTTGGCACTGTGTCCACCTTGCTTTTTTCCTTGGGCGACTCATTTTAATGGAAGGATTCCAGGGGAAGGTTTGTGGGTGGCTTTAGCGCAAAACTGCATCTGAAAGCTCAGCGCGCAAATTACAAGAATGCTTTCGTCACGGCCTACGCTCTAAATTTGGGACTGATACAAATAGAGCGCGAGTGCGTCATGTACACGTACACGTACTTGTGAGTGTGCACCGAGCTTTCTGACACGGCTTCCGGTAGTAAATGCGCAGGCGAGCGCTTCTCCATCTACTGGGGAAACGCAGTCATTGCAGGCAAAATGACCCAAAAAAAAAGTTTAATAATACAAATTGTTCAGGGTTGGCGGGCCGGATTAAACGGTCCCGTGGGCCGGATGTGGCCCGCGGGCCGTAGTTTGCCCACCCTTGCCATAGATACACACGTGTCAGGATTACCTTGCTCTTGTCCTCCCGTGTCAGCCAGTCGGTCAACAAGCTCTTCCTGAAGCTGCTGCTGTTGTCTGGGTGGTAGCCTCCACAGTGCCTGACCCATCTGTATGGTAGTAGTACCAGGCAGGTCAGTTATAGTCCATGATGCACAGTAATCCATTATCTGAACTGCAAACCAGGCTTTAATGTTGTGCCTATAACGGTTGTCTGAAGCCTGTCCCAGCTGACTTTGGGCAGTGGGGAGGGTAGAACCTGAACAGGTTTCCAGCCAATCGCAGGGTACACATAGACAAACAACCATCTACTCTTGTTTTAGTGTGCCATGCGATTGGGTGGCAACCAGTTCAGGGTGTCCCCCTACTTACTGCCCAAAGTCAGCTGGGACAGGCTTCAGCACAACTGCAACCCTTGTGAGGATAAGCGGTTCGTTCAGATGATGGGTGGATGGACAGTCTGGAAAGGGTTACAAAGCCATTCCTAAAGCTCTAGGACTCCAGTGAACCAAAATGAGAGCCATTGTCAACAGATGGAAAAAACATACAACAGTGGTGACCCTTGCACAAACGGCTGTTCTACAATTACAGTGATGACTCATCCAGAAAGTCACAAAGGATCTCAAGATAATATCTGAAGAACTGCAGGCCAACGGTTCAACCTTGATGAGTTCACAATAATGAAGAGACTGGGCAAAACAAACCTCCCCAACAGATGTCCAAGGTGAAAACTAGACCCAAAGAAAAGGCAAAAAAAAGAGAACCAAAAGAACAGGACAAAGAAAAACACACACAAAAAAATATCAGAATGCTTCCAAACCCTTTTGGAAAAATATTCTACAGACCGACGAGACAAAAGCTGAGCTTTATGGAAGGTGTGTAATTGTATCTCATTACGACGTGCGTTGATGTGTGACAACATTACATCAAAAGAACATCAAACCAGCAGTCAAACGTGGTTGAATTGTGACGTTCCATTGCTGCTTTGCTCATTTAGGACCCAGACAACTAACTTATTGAGGCTGAATGGTTTGCCATCAGTTTGTGATTTCAAACTGAACCCCATTCGCACTGGACAATGATCAGAGTCAATTTCAGGATGGTTGATTTAAAAATTAAGAAGTTTTTTGAGTGGCCTGGTCTGGACTTGAAATGCAAAAACCCATTGGTAAATTAACAAGAAATCCTGCATAGAAGAATATCTTTTCAAGGGTGTGAAAGTCTCATTGGCAGTTATACTTAACACTTGATTTCAGATGTTGCTCCTGAGCGTGACCCACTCCATTATTAAATTTAGAGGTTAATAACATTTCCCTAATGGGTCAGGTAGCTTTGAATATTAATTTCTTTTTAATAAATATAAATCATCATTGAACCCTAAACTGCATTTTTCTTTACTAGGGTTACTTAGTTTTAATATTTACGTACATACATTTGATTACCTTAAAGCTTAAACATTAAAAAAGAGGAACCTACAAAGAGAATTTTGAGAAGAGAACAAATACTTTTTCATAGTGTTGTACAGAGGCGGCACGGTGACACATTGGTTAGCACGTCCGCCGTACAGTTCAGAGGGTGTGGGTTCGATTCCACCACCGGCACTCCTTGTGTGGAATTTGCATGTTCCCCCCATGCCTGCGTGGGTTTTCTCAAAGAACTTTTGTTTTCCTCCCACATCCCAAAAAACATGCATGGTAGGCTGAATTAGCATAAGTGAGCGTGAGTAGGGATGGTTGTTCGTCTCTGTGTGCCCTGTGATTGGCTGGCAACCGGGTCGGGTGTCCCCCGCCTACTGCCCAATGATTGCTGGGATAGGCTCCAGCACGCCCTCAACACTTGTGGGAACAAGCAGTACAGAAAATGGATGGATGGTATTGTACAGGAACGTGAAGATTTTAAAGTGTCTTAATTCAAATTAATATTTGTTCCAAATGTCTGTTTACTACTATTTTTTTTACATTTAATTCAGTAATACAACAGACAATTGCTATTGAAGGCCATGATAAATGTGTTGCAGAAAAAATATAACCCCCAAAATTCTTGAACGAGTGGTGATGAAACTGCGTATAAGCCCTTTCACGGATAAACAAATGTTGGGTCCTCAAAATGAACAAGTAGAAAAATATTGGGGGCAAGAAATATGCCAAAAAGTGAATCTACAGGTGCCAAATCGTGAGTATTCATGGGTCTATTGTATTGTGATATCATCAATTAATTATTGTGATTATCATGTTTGGTCATGAACAAATTTCCTACGACCGTATTTTTCGGACTAAAAGTCGTTTTTTTTTTCATAGTTTGACTTATACTGAGGAGCGACTTATATGTGAATTTTTTTTCGAGTAAATTTACGGATTGATATGGAAGGGAAACATAGGTAAGCAGTACCAATGTGTTAGATCGAACTTTAGTCGGTTCCGATCATTTTATAGGAGATCGTTTGAGAAACGCGATTATTTACACTTTGCTGAGGCTCATGGGGGTCTGCGAGCTGAGGCTCATGGGAGTTTGCGGGTGGCTAATGCTATAATAATAGATGCTTTACGCACAAGGCTATTTCATGTCAAAATAGGCTGCTTTGTTAATGTTTTGAGTAAATTTACGGATCGATATGGAAGGGAAACATAGGTAAGCAGTACCAGTGTTAGATCGAACTTTAGTCAGTTCTGATCATTTTATAGGAGATTATATTGCGATTGTTCACAGAGGGCTCATTGGTTATTGGCTAGTGGATGCATACCGCAACCCTAGTCAACCTCAGTTTGTTGCAGTATAGCTTCTATTTTATGCGCCTTTTAATCCGGTGTGCTATATATATGAAATAATTTACAAAATAAAAAATTCAATGATGGTGCGCCTTATAATCCAGTGCGCCTTTTGGTGCGAAAAATACGGTAATCATATCTTCCATATCAGAAGGTGGCAGCAGCAGGTAGCGATTTGCCTTGTGCTTGCAGACGAGAAAATTGGTGATGCATGGATGCAGCGGCAGGTGTATGGGATGCCCACGCAGGTAGCATTGACAGCGACGTTGTCATTGTGGATAGCGAGACGAGTCGATAGTGACAGTGATGGAGAAGTTTTTGAAGAGAAGAAATGCTGACATTGTACTCAGCACACACTGGTGTGCCGTGAGAGACGTTCAACTGTGCCGTGGGATTGTCCAATTTTAATTACGGAGCGCATTGTAAACAGGATCGCCAAACCACTGGTCAGTTCGCGCAAGGCCTGGTCAGCCACTTGCTAATTGTGCATGCGTGAAGAATCTGAGAATCTTGAGATTTCATATTGTGTCGGTCTGATTGTATTGCATCGGCACATATTCAGTTTATGTGTGTGTTGCTGTGTGCTTTTGCAAACAGTGACAGACACTATGACGGTTGTAGTGCGTTTGCGGTCCAATGGAAATCAGAGCATGCAGTTCAACGGGAGAACCTGGATTGGTTATTTTTCACATATACATAAAATAAACAGTCAAGTCGAGACACCTCGACTGTGATAGCCACTCAGCTGCTGTCAGAACAGCACAGTGTCTTTAAAAGTGACTTTGTTCTTATTGTTGCAATATTTATAGACCTAGTTTAAAACAGTAAACAAAATGACGTTGATTCTTTTATTTTAATCACAATCACTTTAAATAGTTTATTTCTTACACCGTCTAAAACCTTTTTTAAAAAACTGTCACTTTTTTAAAAAAAGGAATACAATTTAAGGAATATTTAGTATTTATTTCTATTAAATTATTCGACTCTCCATACATATATAGGAATAGGACTTTACGTCTTTCGTTGTAATATAACCGATTTTAATATAGGAGCTTAACAGATTTTTGTTGGCGGTGTGCCGCGATATTCTTTCCAATGAAAAGGTGTGCCGTGAATGAAAAAAGGTTGGGAAACACTGGGTTATATAATAGTTATTTAATATATAATTTATATATCGTTATATGGGCCTGTGGAATATTTTGAAGTGCAAGCGCCGCACACGCGGCGCGTACCCGACCGGCATTGTTGACATAAAGGACCATCGATGGATTTAATGAATTAGAGTGACACAGATGGTTTTATAAACGTGTTATTTATGTAATAGTTATTTGAATAATTCTGAATGTTACGTCAGGCCCGTTCTCAGCTCTTTGTTTGTGTTTATGTCACGTTAGTAGGGGTGTAACGATACATCGATACACATCGATTAATCGATATGATGCTCTACGATTTATTGGCATCGATGCTAAAGGTAAACATCGATTTATATCGCCGTGTTTGACCTCGGACATTAGACGCGACTTTATTTTGAAATCCAGTTCATTGTTGCTTGCTTCCTCTCTCCGGGAGCAGTGCGTTGTTGTGTTGTGAGCAGAGCACGCACGTGAAAGGGGGAGGCGACAACTAGTACGCGGCTCCTGGGCTGGTGCTATGGCTAGTGTCCAAAGAGACGAGGAAATTTGCTTCCCTTTAGGCTTCAAGTCATTCGTTTGGAAGCACTATGGATTCCAAAGAAAAGATGGCTCAACGGACAAGACACGTGCAGTTTGTAAATCCTGCCACGCGGTGATCAAATATTCAGGGAGCACAAATCTCGCCGCACATTTAAAGAAAAAACACGACATCAAAGTTCAGTGTTAAAGTAAGCAATTTGTATACTACAATACTCTTGTAATTTCCTAAATAAAGAGTTTGCAGTACCTTGTTGATTTTGCGTATGAATTGTTATAAATCAGGATATTGTTCTATATTTTTTATTAAAAGAAAAAAAAAAAAAAAAAAAAAAAAATCGATCGTAGAGCACTATATCGCGATATATCGTGAATGATTCGCAGCAGGCTTTAATATATCGGCAAATATCGTATCGTAGTTCTTTATATCGATATTATATCGTATCGTGACAAAACCCGCGATTTACACCCCTACACGTTAGCGTTCCTGTCGTTTAGCCTGTTGTTTGTTCATGTCTGTTCTTGGTGTTGGATTTTGTCGAAGAAATTTCCCCCAAAATGCGACTTATACTCTGGAGCGACTTTTCACGTTACTGTGCATTTTATGCCTAATGCAACCTATATTCCGGAACGACTTTTAGTCCGAAAAATACGGTATTTCATCTACAATAAAACCAAATAAATAAAATAAAAATCAAGAAAACAGTACATTGTCAATTTGAACTCTTTCTATGCTATCAAAATGGAACTATTTTTGCGCTAAGTTATCCTTAAGAAAAACAATCTACAATTTTCCATTAGTATGTTTAAATGGTCGGGAGTATTGTTTTCAGAATTGGAACTACGTAATCTATTAGTAGTGCTGCATAAATATATACCGCAGCTGAGTGACTAACACGTTTCAATTAAATTATTATTACTGTGACTATTAATTTGATTTGTTTATTTGTACAAGTACATAGTCAAAACACTCATTAAAAGTTCATTTCACATTTTGTTTTACATGCCTTTTCAAAAAGGAAAGTGGGTTGAAGTTCTGCTCATCTAGTCCCATCCCAATTTCAACCAAGCATTTTGTGGGCCAGACACAGAATCTACATATCTACAGTAGTGATGTGCATTCCAGTTCTTTTAGGTGGACTGAATCTTTAGAATCAGTTCAATCAAAAGATTTGTTCAAACAAATCGTTCAATTAATCCCCCCTAACCCGCCCCCTACACACACGCACACACAGATACGTTTTTTTTTTTTTTTTTTTACATCCAGTGGAAACAACCCATACACGTCAAACAATACGACTACACCCCCCCCCCCCATAATAATAATTGGCTCGGGTAATTAATACATTTCTTTCTATAATACACTTACACACTGATCCGTTGGCAACAGTCTCTCACCCGGTCGTGAACGGGAAATTGCGTCACTGACTCGTTTATGAACGGGAAATTACGTCACTGACTCATAAAGTCCCTCCTCCATCTAACGCTCGCTGGCGCTGCTGATTGGTCTTCACGAGTGAGTGAGTGAGTGAGTGAGTGAGTGAGTGAGTGAGTGAGTGAGTGAGTGAGTGAGTGAGTGAGTGAGTGAGTGAGTGAGTGAGTGAGTGAGTGAGTGAGTGAGTGAGTGAGTGAGTGAGTGACAGACAGCATTGCTGCTATGCTACTGCCAGCCGACACACGTTATGCCGACATTGATATTTTAAAATTATAATTATTGGCTAGTAGTTGGTGTTATTATACCGAATGTGTTTATGTTTGAATAAAAGGTTGGAAAAAAAAAACGTTATGCCGACATTTGTTAATTTTGGGGACACCAACTCATATAACAACGTAAAACACATACATATTGTCATATAAAGCAGTTAACCAAATGTCTGATTCTTATGTTTTGAATGGCGAATATAAAAACAAGGAATAAAACACCAGTCAAGTTATAACAAATGTTTATAATAATAATAATAATAATAATAATAATAATAATAATAATAATAATAATAATAATAAAAGTACATTTCAAACCAGCAATCTAATGTGGAACTGCAGTCGATATATTGGCTAACAACATTTAGGCATATATATGCATACACGTTATTTTAAACCTACTATAAGTAAATCGTAAATCTACATTCTGGCTTCCATAGTTCACGCCATGAGAAGCAACAATTCACCGACTGATTCGTTGATGCACAAGAAGGCATTTCACTCATTGCCTCGTTCGCGAACGGGAAAGCCAGGATTCGTTCCCTCACTGATCCGTTCTCGCGATGAACTGGAAATGAGAATCACTCAGTGAGTGATTCACTCACAGTGATTCGTTCACTCACAGATTCGTTCGTTGGTGAACGGGAAATGCAATTCACGACTCGTTTGTGAACGGGAAGTTACGTCACTGACTCGTTAGTCCCTCCTCCATCTAACGCTCGCTGGCGCTGCTGATTGGCTGATTTTCTTCTTCGTTTTGTTTTACGGTGAAGTAGCACCAGCTTCAATGGGCATTACTGACATCTACTGGTTGAAGTTATGAAAGGAAAAAAGCAGTGATTCGTTCACTGAAAAGTTTCGGTATTTCTGAACGAATCGTTCACTCACGAGCCAACACTAATCTACAGTACTACCTATACCACCACCATAACCAATAAAAAAGGAAGAAACAAAAGAAACAGATATGTGACACAGGATAACATATTATTTGAATACAGCAATTACAAGTTAATTGGAAGTTTAATAACGATTGACAGCAGTTTGATTTGAATACAACTCTACAAATGAATTTCGAGAGAGTTGGAGTCACAATCTCAGAGGCTCTCAACAACAGTCTGCACCTTCACTGACCAATCACAGCTAATTGTCTCCCATGCTGGCCTCCTGTAGCTAGACCATCTTCTTATTGAGTTCAGACATCTCAAGACGAAGCATTCCATCATTACTCTGACTCTCAGCTCTCAGCCTTTCCCAAAGCTGGAAGTCGCTTGTTTCCAAGGGCACCAGACTTCATTTCTTTCATCTTATTTTACAGGTGCAACCCCATGAGGGTCAGCGAAAGCCAGCCGGTGACGAAGAAGATCAAGATGTACACATCTCCCGTGTACAACACGTCGAGGCACATGATACGCCATGTGCTCCAGCTGTCCATTGTGTACCCTTGCGAGAGGTACCGTGGGGGCATTGTGACTCCGCAGCTCTTGGACATCGAGTGGAGATGGTCTGGTCGATTGCACTGAAGCTCCCAGTGCACCCCCAAGACTCTAACTCCCTCTCATTTATGTATACACGCTCAGCAATTTAACATTCCACAATATTGTTTATATATTTTGGTATCAGCGTTTGACAACAGTGTTCAAGAGCTTTTGTATCAACATTTGCATACATCAGCAGCACAGGCTTGTATTGTAGCTATAATACAAGATTTCAAAGCACAAGTCACAATAGATTTAATATGGAATGCGTCTCATGTGACGTATTGTATTTTATATCTGTAGGCTCATTTAGTTTGTTCCAGTACTTGACGGCCGCCACTGGTAGCGTGTGGCTCCTTGATGTTGTGCTTATTTGCAGGTGTTCAGATATCAACAGTCCTCTGAGCACAAGGTTATTTTGTCTCAGTCTGAATAGATTTTGTATGTTAGGGCAGTGGTCCCCAACCATTTTTGCGCCACGGACCGGTTACATGTCAGAAATATTTTCGCGGACCGGCATTTATATAAATAAAGAATAAATTTAAATAAATAAATAAATCAAAGTCGAAAAAGTCAGCTATATTGTCAATCCCTTCATATGTCAAGACATATGGCGGCGCGTGCATACGCAGCGACCTCTCTCTGTCCCGCCCGAACGGTGTTTTGTTCGTCTAATGCAGTGCTTCTCAATTATTTTCTGTTACGCCCCCCCCCTAGCAAGAAGAAAACTATTCGCGCCCCCCCTTCCCCACCGTGACTATCCTAACTTGTCTTGTAAGTCGTAAAATGTTGCACTGTCGCAAACGTCACAGAAGTAACAATGAGAGCGCCTCTGCCCCCTGCTGTGAAGATTTGCAATTACACTTTATTCTAGTACTGCCAAAAAAAAGCCTGTTCCCCAGGGTCACACGCGCCCCCCCAGGAATAGCCTTAGTAGGGGGGGCGGCTTTGAAACTCCTTTATGTGAAGAGTAGACCAGGTCCAGGAAGCTGTTGCCACGTGTTGGAAAATTAACATGCTGGTGAAGCCTCGGAAAAACAGACTTCAGGTTAGCATGATTAAAATCCCCAGCGAAGATGGTGAAACCGTCAGGGTGCGCCGTCTGTTCTTCACTGACAGTCTGGTACAGTTCACTAAGAGCCGCGATCCTGTCGCCTTCAATGTTGGAAGGCGGGATGTATACCGCGACTAGCAGAATCGCGGTAAATTTTCTTGGCAGGTAAAAAGGACGGTACTTAATGATCACAAACTCCGCAAGTGGCGAGCAGTGCTTGCATACCACCACAGAGTCCCTGCACCATTCGTCACGGATGTAGACGCATATTCCACCTCCTCGCGATTTTCCCCCTCTTACAATGGCCCGGTCCGCCCGATAGCACGCTAGCCGCTCCAGATGTACAGCAGAGTCCGGAATGTTGACAGTCAACCAAGTCTCAGTGAACACGAGCACACAGCAGTTACGCACTGTCCGTTTCGTAGATCTCAGCAGGCGAACGTAATCCATTTTGTTGTCCAGCGATCGAACATTCGCCAGAAGAATGGAAGGCACGGCCGGGCGAGCTGGGTTGGCCGCCAGCCTGGCCCGGACGCCTCCGCGCTTGCCCCTCTTCAGCAGGCGAGTCCGGCGACGTTTCCGGACGGAGCAGTCCGTGCTCCTTTAATGTCCCCGCTTCAAAGTCCAGAACGCCACAAAACTCGCTTTCGCCTATGCCGAGCAGAACCTGCCTGCTGTATTTGTAGCACGACTCAGTACGACGAGACGAACACACAAAACCTTCTGACAAACACTCATTAAACGAACAAAACACCTCACGAGCGGGATAGAGAGAGGTCGCTGCGTGTGCACGCGCCGCCATCTTGAAAAGAATAGTAGTTGACATAGTAGTGTTACAAAAAACAATATTGTTTTCAACATAGAATGCGACTCCACCACCTATTTTGTTGCTTCTGCATCTATGAACTTGTTTATATTAGTCCAGGTGGAAACCCGTTGACTGTAATTTTTTTGATCCACGTTTTCGGTATTGCAATGACGTTGAAAAGTTTGTCCAATGTCTAAAAATAGTCCTTTATTTTTTCAAAGTTGGCATTTAACTCCTGCTGTTGAAGTTTTCTTACCGTGTTTATGAAGTTGTTAAATTGATCTTCCAAGTAGTATTCACATTTGTCTCAATCTGCGTATTTCTCCAGCTCATCCATTGCGTTGGTCAACACTGGTTTAGTGTTTTCTGGGAATGATCTATTCAGCATTATGTAAATTTTGCAGCTTGTCATCCAAGTGCTTTTTATTTTTCCTTACTTTTTCAGTTGACGAGCTCACCATGCAATGTTGGCATTTTGTTTGTTGAGCTTTTCGATAATGTACCGTATTTTGCGCCCTATTAGGCGCACCGGGGTATAAGGCGCACCTTCAATGAACGGCCCATTTTAAAACTTTGTCCATATATAAGGCGCACCGGACTATAAGGCGCATAAAATAGAAGCTTTACTGCAACAAACTGAGGTTGACTAGGGTTGCGGTATGCACCCACTAGCCAATAACCAACGAACCCTCTGTGAACAATCGCGTGTCTCAAACGATCTCCTATAAAATGATTGGAACTGACTAAAGTTCGATCTAACGCATTGGTACTACTTACCTATGTTTCCCTTCCATATCGATCCGTAGATTTACTCGAAACATTAACAGAGCAGCCTATTTTGACATGAAATAGCCTCGCGCGTATAGCAGCTATCGTTATAGCATTAGCTATCCGCAATTTCCTATGAGCCTCAGCTCGCAATCTCCCATGAGCCTCAGCAAAGTGTAAACTATCGCGTTTCTCAAACGATCTCCTATAAAATGATCAGAACTGACTAAAGTTCGATCTAACGCATTGGTACTACTTACCTATGTTTCCCTTCCATATCGATCCGTAGATTTACTCGAAACATGAACAGAGCAGCCTATTTTGACATGAAATAGCCTCGCGCGTATAGCAGCTATCGTTATAGCATTAGCCATCCGCGAAAACCCATGACCCTCAGCTCGCAATCTCCCATGAGCCTCAGCAAAGTGTAAACAATCGCGTTTCTCAAACGATCTCCTATAAAATGATCAGAACTGACTAAAGTTTGATCTAACGCATTGGTACTACTTACCTATGTTTCCCTTCCATATCGATCCGCAGATTTACTCGAAGCATGAACAGAGCAGCCTATTTTGACATGAAATAGCCTCGCGCGTATAGCAGCTATCGTTATAGCATTAGCCATCCGCAAAAACCCATGACCCTCAGCTCGCAATCTCCCATGAGCCTCAGCAAAGTGTAAACAATCGCGTTTCTCAAACGATCTACTATAAAATGATCAGAACTGACTAAAGTTCGATCTAACGCATTGGTACTACTTACCTATGTTTCCCTTCCATATTGATTCGTAGATTTACTCGAAACATTAACAGAGCAGCCTATTTTGACATGAAATAGCCTCGCGCGTATAGCAGCTATCGGTATACAATTAGCCATCCGCAATTTCCTATGAGCCCCAGCTCGCAATCTCCCATGAGCCTCAGCAAAGTGTAAACAATCGCGTTTCTCAAACGATCTCCTATAAAATGATCAGAACTGACTAAAGTTCGATCTAACGCATTGGTACTACTTACCTATGTTTCCCTTCCATATCGATCCATAGATTTACTCGAAACATTAACGGAGCAGCCTATTTTGAAATGAAATAGGACTATAAGGCGCACTGTTGACTTTTGATAAAAATTTAGGTTTTTAGGTGCGCCTTATAGGGCGGAAAATACGGTAGATATTGGATCCTGTTAGATTCTTTCTCTGTTTCAGCAGTGCAACTTTGTGCTTAATACTTGTAAATCTCAGTAGTACACACGATTTTTGCTCACCTTACCTCCAGTTGCCTCTCTCTTTATGACCACATCATTCATTTTATATTGTTGGTCCATATCTTCTACTCTGATGGTGAGATTTTTTATCAGCTGTTCTTTCTTGGCATTCTCAGCTTTGAGAAATGCAATTTCTTCCATCTTGGTTTCTAATCCAATCAATCGAGTCCCCATTTCCATAATACTCTTCTTAATGTCTCTGATCTCCCCTCCAGAGTGCCTTTGGGACTGCGACTCCAACTTTCTCGAAATTGATTTAACATTCACTGTTGTATTCTAATCAAACTGTTAAAACATATTAGAAATAATTCAGCTTGGCATTGCTGTATACAAAACAAACTTATATAAATTGTTATACAAAATTCCAGTTTGTTATTGTTGTATTCAAATCATATTCAAACTTCCAGTTTATTTGTTATTGCTGTATTAAAATCATGTTCAAACTTCCACTTCAGTTGTTATTGCTATATTCAAATCATGTTATACAGGTCAAATCTCTGTTTTCTTTTGTTTCTCTCACTTCATGATGATGGTAGTATTATAAGTAGTACTGTAGTAATCTAGATTGTGTGTCTGCCAATAAAACCTTGGTTGTAATCGGGATGGGACTAAATAAGCAGAATTGCTTCACTTCCCTTTACGACAAGTCATGTAAAACAAAACGTGAAATGAAGTTGCAATAAGCGTGTTGTACTTAGCGAAATAAACTAAATAAAATCAGTCTTCACGGCCATGGCTCTGCCTCCTTCGCCAGAAACGTCAGCTGTGTTGCATAAACAATCTTCGACTGTTGTAAACAGGAACGTTGGAAGTTACAGCACCATGAGTAGGTAGACGCGTAGTCCCAACTCCCGTCCAATTGAAAACGACTTGCACGTCACATGTACATCCTATTGGTTATAGGAGCTATCGCTCGCTCTCAATTGGATGACTTAGCATCGTAAACTATCTATCAAGAAATTGTGTCGATTTATGGAGCGATTTCTGTATCAAATGTTATTTAGTTGGTAAAGCATATTTAGTACGATTGGGACGTTTCTGTAATGAATGGTAGATGACATTAAAACATGAGACACGTACCTGAGTTCAAAGATTCCTGTTAGAGGCTCACAGCTCGGCTTGCACACGAGCACAGCAGTTAAAATTGCCTTGGTTGGAGATTTATTCGGTTGACATTCATTCAGCCACTTAAGAAAAAATAGACCCAAAACTCCGCGATTAAAGCAAACGTTTCTTGGTTCTTGAGGACTCCTCCATTCTGCCGACAACACCATTATCTGATGTTAGGCCCTCCTCCTCTCAGTACCCCCTCCCTCCACCCCTTTTCCTAGGTTATCACAACTACTAAAAATACCGTAAATTAAAAAGAAAAAATGTAATAAATAAAATATATATTTTTGAAATACACATTATTCAGTTAAAACCTATTTGAACAACGATACAATAATCAAATTTAAGATAAACATCACTAAACATCACGTGACAAGAGGAGCCAATGGATTTTGGTCTGTTGGTAACCCCGGTCGAAACAAAAGTTCAAATTCCGCGTTGTCATTCAGACACAGTGAAAAGAGTCGGTTAACCTAAAATAAAGCTGCTAAGGTAAGCACTTTGGTTGGTAACGTTATCATATGTGCTATTTTATGTTAGAAACTATAGCTGCAGAAAATGACAAAACGCTATTTATTGACGTTGTACAAGGCGAGAATGCTGCCCACTGGGGATGTGCAAGGCTGTCTTCGTAAATTGGAAACTCTCTTACGAATCGTAAAGTACCCTGGACATGTCGACTACAATGGGTAAGATGGGAAAGTATTTTTTTTTCACATTGAGGGTTTGGCGTTTTTACAGCATACTATATATGTATATATAATCATCATCTGCATCACAGTCTCGAAAGACCATAGATTTCTTGTGTCTGGAGGTTAGGTGTTCTTTGCACAGCGTCTGCTGTGGCTGGTGAGCCTCTCCAGTGCGCAAGAAGCCTGGGCAAGTTTTATGGAAGCCTTGAGTTTCCCAGGCATCAGGGCTTCCCTCTCGGCCTTCCTGTTGTCATCCAAAAGAACGGTGAACCGATACATTTGGCATCAGGTTGGCTGCAGGAGTTGCCAGAACAATGCTTTTTTAAAGCATGAGTCTGCCTAACGGAGTCCGAGCCGGGTTTCCTGTCGGGGTTTGCTCCGTTAGCCTTTTCGTTCCAGACGATACCCACAAGGCAGCGGGGGTGCTATTTTCCTCCATAGCTGGGACAGGGGTTAGCAGGCGCCAGGACATCCACACGCCGGTGGGCCTGTACGTCACGCCTAGGGGCCCACTGTTGCTCCCCCGATCGATCCCCTGTAATTTGGCCTGGAGCCGTGAGGCACCCAGTTACCATGTGTGGCCACGAGGAGGCATGCAGAAGTCTTGACGGTGGAGAGGCTATGTACCGGCTGAGAAGACTTACGCACTCGGCTCCTCTTTTCGCCCCCGGAAACGGGGCTAGCCGGCGGCAGTAGCTGAAAGCAGAAGGTAGCAAGCAGGAAGAAGCATGACACATGCACAAACTACAAGCACTACTACTCCAACACCACTGCACTTCGCATCACAACGCCCTGTGTGCAAGCACACACACACACAGTAATATATATATATATATATAAGAGATAAAAGTGGTAAATGTGAATTCAAACAGCCTGTAATGTTCCTTTAATGCTACACAGGCTTCCTACGACTAAAACATTCCCAGCAGTTCATCATTTTCCTGGGAGGCTATATATATATATATATATATATATATATATATATATATATATATATATATATATATATATATATATATATATATATATATATATATATATATATATATATATATATATATATATATATATATATATATATATATATATATATATATATATATATATATATATATATATATATATATATATATATATATATATATATATATATATATATATATATATATATATATATATATATATATATATATATATATATATATATATATATATATATATATATATATATATATATATATATTGCACGGTAACCGGGTTGAAGCAGTCTTTAATACTTTGATTTCCATGTTTTCATGTTATCTTCTTTCTGTATACGGTGCAAATATGTGCCGCCAAAAACAAAATTTGAATAAGTTATGTTTTAATTTGAATCGATCAACTTGAATTATTGCATTGAAAAACTGAATTTGGATTTCGGCAGTTGAATATGAATATGTTAGTTGTAAAAAACGTATTAAAACAACGGGAAACACAAAAGACTAAATATTTATTTAAAATGCTACACTGTTTACAATCCATTCATTGGCATTTATGTCACCACCAAGGAAACAGCAGTAGTTCCTCAATGACTAATGTTGATTGTTTGATTAGTATCACTTGATCAAGTCTCTTCTAACATTTCATTCCAATAAATAAATAAAAACAAGTGTCATTCCTGGTGATATCATATCAGAATGATGTCTGCATTGGACAGTACTCTAGGCTTCAATATTGGTATCGTATCAGAAGTGGAAAAGATTAGAATTTGACTTTTGAGATTCGCACAAGACATGTTCTCAAACTTACATTACAGTAAAGCTCATTATTTTATTTCTAAACAATTTCAGTTTTTTTATTCAGTTCATTTAGGTTGCTATCTACATTTGCGCATAAAGACAACTTTGCTCGTTTACCTTTCATAATTTTATAAAGCAGCAATACTGGATTCAGGTACAGATATTTGATACAGGTGATCTGAAATTTTACTTCAAAATAAAGTACGCGGCCCCCCCGATCTGAACCCGAGCGTTGTTCTATTATTGGACTTCTGTGCTCGACACGGATTTTCTATAATGAACACCATGTTCAAACATAAGGGTGTCCATGTGTGCACTTGGCACCAGGACACCCTAGGCCGCAGTTCGATGATCGACTTTGTAGTCGTGTCATCGGATTTGCGGCCGCATGTTTTGGACACTCGGGCGAAGAGAGGGGCGGAGCTGTCAACTGATCACCACCTGGTGGTGGGTTGGCTCCGATGGTGGGGGAAGATGCCGGTCCGACCTGGCAGACCCAAACGCTCTGTGAGGGTCTGCTGGGAACGTCTGGTGGAATCCCCTGTCAGGAAGAGCTTCAACTCCCACCTCCGGCAGAGCTATTTACACGTCCCGGGGGAGGCGGGGGACATTGAGTCAGAGTGGACCTTGTTCCGCGCCTCCATTGTTGAGGCGGCCGACCGGAGCTGTGGCCGTAAGGTCATTGGTGCCTGTCGTGGCGGCAATCCCCGAACCCGCTGGTGGACACCGGCGGTAAGGGATGCTGTCAAGCTGAAGAAGTCCTATCGGGCCGTTTTGGCGTGCGGGACTCCGGAGGCAGCTGACAGGTACCGGATGGCCAAGCGGAATGCGGCTTCAGCGGTTGCTGAGGCAAAAACCCGGACGTGGGAGGAGTTTGGCGAGGCCATGGAGAATGACTTCCGGACGTCTTCGAGGAAATTCTGGTCCACCATCCGGCGTCTCAGGAGGGGGAAGCAGTGCAACGTCAACACTGTTTACAGTGGAGATGGCGTGCTGCTGACCTCGACTCGGGATGTCGTGTGTCGTGGGGAGAATACTTCGAAGACCTCCTCAATTCCACCGACACGCCTTCCATTGTGGAAGCGGGGCCTGGGGACTCTGAGGCGGACTCTCCAATCTCTGGGGTCAAAGTCACCGAGGTAGTTAAAAAAACTCCTCGGTGGCAGGGCCCCGGGGGTGGATGAGATCCGCCCGGATTTCTTAAGGGCTCTGGATGTTGTGGGGCTGTCTTGGCTGACACGTCTCTACAACATCGCGTGGATATCGGGGACAGTGCCTCTGGATTGGCAGACTGGGGTGGTGGTTCCCCTCTTTAAGAAGGGGGACCGGCGAGTGTGTTCCAATTACAGGGGAATTACACTCCTCAGCCTCCCTGGTAAGGTCTATTCAGGGGTGCTGGAGAGGAGGGATCGTCGGGAGGTCGAACCTCGGATTCAGGAGGAACAGTGTGGCTTTCGTCCTGGCCGTGGAACAGTGGACCAGCTCTTCACCCTCAGCAGGATCCTCGAGGGTGCATGGGAGTTCGCCCAACCAGTCCACATGTGTTTTGTGGACTTGGAGAAGGCGTTCGACCGTGTCCCTCGGGAGGTTCTGTTGGGGGTGCTTCGGGAGTACGGGGTACCGAGCCAACTGATAAGGTCGGTTCGGTCCCTGTATCACCGATGCCAGAGTTTGGTCCGCATTTCCGGCAGTAAGTCTGATTCGTTCTCAGTGAGGGTTGGACTCCGCCAAGGCTGCCCTTTGTCACCGATTCTGTTTATAGTTTTTATGGACAGAATTTCTAGGCGCAGCCGAGGCGTTGAGGGTGTCCGGTTTGGGGACCTCAGCATCGCGTCTCTGCTTTTTGCAGACGACGTGGTGCTGTTGGCTTCTTCAGGCCGTGAGCTCCAGCTCTCACTGGAGCGGTTCGCAGCCGAGTGTGAAGCGGTCGGGATGAGGGTCAGCACCTCCAAATCCGAGTCCATGGTCCTCAATCGGAAAAGGGTGGAATGCCCTCTCCAGATCGGGGATGAGATCCTGCCCCAAGTGGAGGAGTTTAAGTATCTCGGGGTCTTGTTCACGAGTGAGGGGAGGATGGAGCACGAGATCGACAGGCGGAACGGTGCAGCGTCGGCAGTAATGCGGACTTTGTACCGGTCTGTCGTGGTAAAGAGAGAGCTGAGCCAATAGGCAAAGCTCTCAATTTACCGGTCGATTTACGCTCCTACCCTCACCTATGGTCACGAGCTATGGGTCGTGACCGAAAGAACGAGATTCCGGATACAAGCGGCCGAAATAAGTTTTCTCCGCAGGATGTCTGGGCTCTCCCTTAGAGATAGGGTGAGAAGTTCGGTCATCCGGGAGAGACTTGGAGTAGAGTCGCTGCTCCTCTACGTTGAGAGGAGCCAGACGAAGTGGCTCGGGCATCTCATCAGGATGCCTCCTGCACGCCTCCCTGGGGAGGTGTTCCGGGCATGTCCCACCGGTAGGAGACCCCGGGGACGACCCAGGACGCGCTGGAGAGACTATGTCTCTCAGCTGGCCTGGGAACGCCTTGGGATCCCCCGGGATGAGCTAGATGAAGTGGCTGGGGAGAGGGAAGTCTGGGAGTCCCTCCTGAAGCTGCTGCCCCCGCGACCCGACCCCGGATAAGCGGAAGAAGATGGATGGATGGAAAATAAAGTACGAAAATATAAGCGCTCATAAGGTGTGATATAATTCTTTATAGAATAACTGAATTATCGTATTGGCCGAATATAAGACGACCCTGATTATAAGACGACCCCCTCTTTTTGGGTGGGTGGTTTTGCAACAGACGTCACACAACACTAGAAGACTGCACAAATTACCAGAGGCGTAGCCAGGAATCTTTCCAGTAGGGGCGCACGCCCACAGGAAAAAAAATCGAACATCACCCACGCCGTTCGCTGATCGCAAAACAACATCCGGGGGCCGGGAGGCAAACGGTGAATGGATAACATCGCGCACATAGAATAGCGCAAGCACATTCGCGCAAGACCGAAAGAAAAAAACGGCATGAAAATGAAGAATCGAAAAAGCTCGATTTTTTTATTTATTTATTTATTTTTATTTTTTTCAGCCGGGGCGCAGGGAGTCCTAACCGGCTTGGCTACGCCTCTGCACATTACATAACTAACTGCGGGTAACGGTTCTGCTCGCTATACTAAATAACCATTAATGAAATACTCTCGGCAACACACCAAACATAGTAAGTCATCGAGACAACAGAATACATTTGCTGGCGACCGTTAGTCGCCGTGCCACTGCGTAACGGCTACTCGTACGATGCGAGGCGAACTTGAAGGAGTGCGCCGAAGCTATCAATCAAACGGCGCACACATGGAACAAACCGTGATCAGACAAACGGCACAACAGTAGACAATAGTAACAATGAAATGTATGTACGGACTAAAAGTCGCTCCGGAGTACAAGTTGCATCAGCCATAAAATGCACAATAAAGAGGAAAAACCACATCTAAGTCGCACCGGAGTTTAAGTCGCAATTTGGGGGAAATTTATTTGACAAAATCCAACACCAAGAACAGACATGAACCAGCAATAACAGGCTAAACGATACGGTATGCTAACGTGACATAAACACAAATGAGGACCTGAGAATGTGCCTGACATAACAGTTATTCAAATAACTATAACATAAATAACACGTTTGTCAAACTATCTGTGTCACTCCAAATCATTAAATCCATCGATCGAATTCTTCTTCCTTTCTGTAAACAACGCCACGTGTGCGGCGCCGTGTGCCGCTGACGTCGGACTCGTCGTCAGTTGCAGTTCAAATTATTCCACAGGCCCGTGTAACGATATATAAACTATATATCAAATAACTATAATATAAACAACAATTTTATCAAACCATCTGTGTCAGTCCAAATCAATGAATCTATCGATCGAATTCTTCGTCCTTTATGTAAACAACGTTGCGTGTGCAGCGTGCTGCTGACGTCGGACTCGTCGTCAGTTGCAGTTCAAATTATTCCACTGGCCCATATAACGATATATAAACTATATATCAAACAACTATAATATAAACAACAATTTTATCAAACCATCTGTGTCACTTCAAATCATTAAATCGATCGATCGAATTCTTCGTCCTTTATGTAAACAACGGCGCTTGTGCGGCGCTGACGTCGGACTCGTCGCCAGTTGTAGTTCAAATTATTCCACAGGCCCATATAACAATATATAAACTATATATCAAATAACAATAATATAAATAATAATTATATCGAACCATCCATGTCACTACAAATCATTAAATCCATCGGAATCTTGGTCTTGTGTCACTTAAAAAAAAAAACCACAGCTGTTGACTCCGGACCTACGTGCGCCATTGACGTCAGACTAGATATATAAAAAAAAATGTAATATAAACAACAATTTTATCGAACCATTCGTGTCACTCCAAATCATTAAATCCATCGGAATATCCATCCTCTGTGTCAATAAAAAAACCGAAAAAAACCCAGCTGTTGACTCCAGACCTTCGTGCGCGGCTCCAATTATTCCACAGATCTACGTATGTAACTATATTGTAGCGTTACCAAAGTACCAGGCAAGACGTGGGTTTGGTAACCGGCTCTTTATTTCACAAAACAAGAGCTAAACATATGTGTGTGTGCTTCAAGCAAGCGCCCTGGATCGCAGCAAGTAAATTAATTTGATTCGTCAGTTTATTTTGTGCCGAGCCATGCTGAATGGCCCTCCCCACCAGTCCAAATTGCTGAGACAAAGTCCATTGTGTAATTCATACATGTCCTTCCAGATGTTGTATTCTGAATATTGTTAGTTCCTTTTGTTTGTGATGTATGTCATTTCTTCCTGGTGGTTCCATTTAATAATTTCAAATCCATTTCACATCAGGCTTTGCAAAGGAGACCCCTCAGCCTTTCTGCCAATATTGAGCTTCTGTCTCACCACATTCTCTCCACCTTTTGCTGAACAACTAATGGCAGCTGGACTGGAGATGGCAAGCAAAAGTGACCTGAGATTCACTGACACACTCTATAAGGTAACCCTCTCTGGCACAGAAAGTTTGGCAGCTTATGTATTTATACTTCTTTAGTTGGTCACACCAGCCACATCATTTGGTCACACTCCTTTTTGCGTACGTGCGTACCTACCACCTCTTCAGCTCTGGAGGTAGATTGGGCTCAAACGTTTTGTATTTGAGAAAACAAAACTCGTACTTGAAAAAATTATAAACTTTGAAACTTAAAATAAATGTGTTGGGCTTGAATCTTGAAAAATAAAACAATTTATTCAAAATAAAAATAATATGAAATGTTTTTTTTGAGTTGAAAATAGGTTTGCTCCGCTATGGTAATATTTCTAATCAATAATTTTTGAATTGTCTTCTTTTTTTTTTTTTTTTTTCAGTTTTCACTTCCTTTTATTTTTCAAGATTCTATCTCTTTTTTATTCTTTTAGTTGCATGTTTTATATTTTCACGCTTTGTGCTTTCTCTAATTAATTAATCAGCATTCTACCTCTCCTTTGCATTCATCATTTCCACGTCAGTGGTTGCTTTTAACCTGAATCGCACCTGATGCAATAAAGTTCTGTAATGTATTAACTTCATATTTATCTGTCAAAGTTTTAAAATGGATGCCCTTCCTGGCGCAACTTTCTGCAATGATTTTGTCTTGGAACTGGCCTACTTTTTGAACAGGCTTATGGAACAAAAACAACTGAAAAAAATATGATGTGGCTGATATTTTAACTATGCAAACGTGAATGCCCTGTTCCCGATTTTGATTTTCTACAAGTCACGTCTTTTCAGCTTGACAATTTCTTTGTCAAGGTTCTGCGAGATATCTTTCACTATAAGCCAGTAGTTTCCAAGGAGCAGTTCCTTCAGAAGGGCTTTGGGCAAAGAAAAATGTCTACCCTTTGTGACATCATTGATTTGGTCCTGAAGAGACACAGGGATCTTAATAAGGTACAGTGAATATTCAAATTCATCTGAATGTTGTTGACAAATTGCATTGTTTGCTGACTGTTGCGTATTAATGCTTGTAACATTTTCAGGGAATGCTTAAAATGTACTATGCTGTAGATGAGTCAAATATATTTAGAAAACAGAGAATTAAATGTGTCGATAGGATCAGGTATCATTAGTTTTTTGTTAATATTGTGATGCCAAACCAGTATTTTTAAAACAGTACCTATGCCTGATCCAACAACTTAAAACAAAAGACAGACATTGACTATCAGAGGTTTTTATCAAGAAAAATTACCACTGCAGGTACAATACCATCCAACAGTTTACAGGTAAAGTGCACTTTAAATACTAAATAACAAAACTACAACTCTTCTTTGATTCGAGAGGGGAAACAACACTTGGTAGACTGCTGGTTACCAGATGGCAATGAGCTAGTATCCTACAACTCTCAAAGCACTTTTTAATTAATATACCGTAATTTTCGGACTATAAATCGCTCCGGAGTATAAATCGCACCAGCCATAAAATGCCCAAAAATGTGAAAAAAAACATATATAAGTCGCTCCGGAGTATAAGTCGCATTTTGGGGGGCAATTTATTCGACAAAATCCGACACCAAGGACAGACATGAACGAGCAACAACAGGCTAAACGATACGGTATGCTAACGTGACAAACACAAACGAGGAGCTGAGAACGGGCCTGACGTAACATTCAGTTATTTAAAAAAAACTATTACATAAATAACACGTTTATAAAACCATCTGTGTCACTCCAATTCATTAAATGCATCCATCGTCCTTTGTCAACAATGCCGTGTGCCGCGCCGCAGTTCAAATTATTCCACAGGCCCATACAACGATATATAAACTATATTTTAAATACCGTATTTTCCGCACTATAAGGCGCACCGGATTATAAGGCGCATAGAATAAATAACTCAACGTTGCTCAAACGTAAATGCAATCACAATATAGTAACACTCGAAATAGTGAAAACAATAACAGTATATGAATAACTCAACGTTTCTCAAACGTTAATATCACACAGCACACAAAATAAACACGTAAATCTTACTTTAATAAATTAGTCCTCATCCACGAATCCATATTGGTCCATATATAAGGCGCACCGGATTATAAAACGCACTGTCGGCTTTTGAGGAAATTGGAGTTTTTTAGGTGCGCCTTATAGTGCGGAAAATACGGTAACTACCGTTTTTTTCCGTGTATAGTGCGCCCCCATGTATAGTACGCACCCCTAAAAATGGCATGCTGATGCTGGAAAAAAGCTTGTACCCATGTATAATACGCACCGAATTTTTATGAATTTTTTTTAAAAAAAAATTTAATTTTTTTTTTTTTTTTTTTTTTTTTTTAAGTCCCAATGATCGTCACACACGCAGGGAGGCAATGGGTCCCATTTTTATAGTCTTTGGTATAGTCTTAACTAGGCTGGATGTAATTTTTTTTGTTGGCGTTGATTTCTCCGACTGCCCGTAAACGCACCACCGCGCTCCGTGCGCATGGAGCGTGTTTGAAGTGAACAGCAGAGAAGAAAGGAACAAGGCAAAGTGTTGTGAAATAAAATATTACCTGTAATACGGATTTAGGTAGAGAACTGAACTCTCGCTCTTTATATAGCTGACGTGTCTTGCTCATCCGTTCTGCGCATCTGTAATGGCGGCCTCCGTATGATATCCGGTTTGCGTGTGTGCGAGAGCGAGAGAGAGCGAGAGAGAGAGCGTGCGAGAGAACGCTCAACCGTAGCGCGCCGCCGACCGCCCAACTGCACCGGGCTGGCCGATTATTGTGACAGAGCCGTCGCTGAAATTTAGAAGATATTTTTAAAGTCCTGATGTACTTTCTAAAATTTAAGTGGACCTCAGTGCGCACTGCGCAGGGAGCTTAATTGGTGCGGTCGCGCAACTGCAGCGCGCCGGGCGCTCACTGTCGCATTGCTTAAAGAGCGCCTTTGTGTTTTAGGATGAACAGCAGAGACCAAAGGAACAAGGCAAAGTGTTGTGAAATAAAATATTACCTGTAATACGCATTTTGTTATTTGCAGATTGAAACTGCTAATTAAACTGTGAATTGAAACTAATAGGAAGAAAACAACTCTCGCTCTTTATATAGCTGACGTGTCTTGCGCATCCGTTCTGTGCATTTTATTTCACAACACTTTGCCTTTCTTCTCTGCTGTTCACTTCAAACACGCTCCATGCGACCGCAATGCTCTCGTATCAGACGCTTGCTCGATCACCTGCTCGTTTGCTGTCCCGTGCGCGCACGAAGCGCGGTGGTGCGTTTACGGGCAGTCGGAGAAATCAACGCCAACAAAAAAAATTACATCCAGCCTAGTTAAGACCATACCAAAGACTATAAAAATGGGACCCATTGCCTCCCTGCGTGTGTGACGATCATTGGGACTTAAAAAAAAAAAAAAAAAAAAAAAACTTTTTTTTTTTTTTTTTTTTTGTACCCATGTATAATGCGCACCCCGGATTTTAGGACAATAAATTAGTAAAATTTTGCGCACTATACACGGAAAAAAACGGTATCACATAAACCAGTGGTCCCCAACCTTTTTTGCGCCACGGACCGGTTACATGTTAGAAATATTTTCGCGGACCGGCATTTATATAAATAAATAATACATTTATATAAATAAATAAATAAATAATACATTTATAATAAATATATAAATGCGATCAAATAAAATGATACGACTGACATAAAAACAAGTACAAATGACAAAAATAAAACTCACCATTACGTTGAATTAGTGGGAGCACTGAGTTTGTTTCTCGGAAACGAGCCGGTCCCATCTAGACCTAATCGGAGACAATGACACCCGAAGTGATTAAGGTTTGTCTTTTATTGCAGGATGCTTGGTCTCCGTGTTGAAGCAGTTTTGAATGCTTCATTGCCTGGTTAGTTAGCCTGTCGCCACATATTAGCTTTGCGGGCTCGACTGGGGAAACATGTCACGTGACCGGGACGAGTGTCTTGACGCACCGTTTCATCAGTGATACCGGTCAGGGTGGAGTGATTGGATTTGTTTACTACCCCAGTAGAAAGTGTGTTCACGTGTACTGTAGCACTATTCAAACTGTGACGCTCTAGTCTACACAAGGAGCTATGTGCATGCTGGAAGTCTACCCTAGACCCAGGAAGTTGGTCAACAAGAATTAAATTAGGTCAGTACTTCTGCAGGGCCAGAAGAGAATGCCTTGCTGGCCCTGATTGTACGATCAGTGTTTGCAAAAACCAAAAACGTTTGGATTATGTTCCGTGATGAGGTCATTAACGAGAACTGCTTTTGTATGAAGCGATATAATATTCATAAAACCGAGTTTAAGTGTAATCCGTCGATCAGGGTTCATGTCGATCGAAGGATTTTTAAACGAAATGCGAGTAAGATTGTGTTCTCTAGGCCTGACATCACCTCTCAAATGTTTATTAGCGCGGTGGGACGATACGACCGTGGGAATTTGATAGTAAATATTTGTTACACATGTAAAATGATCTGAAACAGGCACCGTTTCATCAGCAAAACCGGTCGGGGTGGAGTGATTGGATTTGTCTAATCACAAATTAGACAAATAGCACTATTGAATAGCACTATTCAAACTGTGACACTCTAGTCTACACAAGGAGCTATGTGCATGCTGGAAGTTTACCCTAGACCAGGGGTGGGCAAACTTTTTGACTTGCGGGCCGAATTGGGTTCTAAATTTTGACCGGGGGGCCGAACCAGGAGCAGATGGATGTAGTGTTTGTGTGAAGTAATATAAATGACATGTAAAGGTCATTGCATAAAAGGTTTTTACTTTTAGTAGATACTAAAGCATGGATTTTGAAAACAAATGCATTTATTAACAGAATTTAAAAAATATTTCACCAAAAAACTACTTTCAGTGATTCTTATTAAATACGACACTGTTATGATGAATAACATTTTCCATCACTTCAGCGCCTGCAGGTCAGATTTATGAAATATGTTTATCTAATGAGGCGAAATCACATCCAACGGCAAACATTCTGACCAAATACATCATCTTGAAGAATCAGTGAAAGAATACATCCATCCATCCATCCATCCATTTTCTGAACCGCTTAGTCCCCACGAGAATATTGACGTGACAGCCTACACTCGAAATTTGGCACTGATAGATGAAATTACTACGTACTACTGAGTACGCACGCACACGCACTTGTGAGTGTGCACCGAGCTTTCTGACACGGCTCCCGGGAGTAAATGCGCGGGCGGGCGCTTCCCCATCTACTGGGGGAACATAGTAATTGCAGGGAAAATGACCCCAAAAAAATTATTACAATTTATTCAAGTTTGGCGGGCCGGATTAAACGGCCGTAGTTTGCCCACCCCTGCCCTAAACCCAGGAAGTTGGGTCAATTTGACCCAACTTTGGGTTGTTTTGCAAAAATAACGATCCATCAATTTTCTGTACCGCTTAGTCCCCACGGGGGTCGCGGGTGTGCTGGAGCCTATCCCAGCCATCATCGGGCAGTAGGCGGGGGACACCCTGAACCGGTGTCCAGCCAATCGCAGGGCACACAGAGACAACCATTTGCACTCACACCTAGGGATATTTTGGAGCGCTCAATCGGCCTACCAACCATGTTTTTGGGATGTGGGAGGAAAACCCACGCGGGCCCAGGGAGAACATACAAATTCCACACAGGGAGTGCCGGAGGTGGAATCGAACCCGCCCCCTCCTAACTGTGAGGCGGACGTGCTACCCAGTGCGTCACCGAGCCGCCTGCAAAACCCACTTTGAATAATCCAGGTCGGTCAAATTTTTTTAACCCCTAATTTGGGTGTTTTAAACCCAGCATTTTTAATGGTGTAGCCTACAATGTTCTCCGCTACCCTGGGTCTTTGTGTGAAATGTATCTACAGTAAATCCCCCTGCAATGTGTGGGGTATGTCCCAGAACATCCACGCTGTACATGATCACTGCAACATAAAAGTACACATCATAAAATTCACAACACTTAAAAAACTTAAAAAAATCTTCTCCTCTAATGCAGTTTCGAAATTATTCAAACACATTTAAACATGCATACAGTATGAGACGACAAGATCAATGAATAACACAAAAATATTGTGCAAACAATGTAACGTGTACTCAAGACGACAATGATGTTCCAACCCTAAAATAGAGGTGTCGCCTTTATATAAAATTGACAAATTTGTTATGTTACTTTATACCAGGGGTGGGCAAACTACGGCCCGTGGGCCACATCCGGCCCACGGGACCGTTTAATCCGGCCCGCCAACCCTGAACAAATTGTATTATTAAACTTTGTTTTTGGGTCATTTTGCCTGCAATGACTGCGTTTCCCCAGTAGATGGCGAAGCGCTCGCCTGCGCATTTACTACCGGAAGCCGTGTCAGAAAGCTCGGTGCACACTCACAAGTGCGTATACGTACTCAGTAGTACGGGCATGGCGCGCTCTCGCTCTATTCGTAGCAGTCCCGAATTTAGAGCGTGGGCTGTGACGACAGCATTCTTGTAATTCGCGCGCTGAATTTTCAGATGCAGTTTTGCGCTAAAGCCACCCACAAACCTTCCCCTGGAATCCTTCCATTAAAATGAGTGGCCCGAAGAAAAGAAGTGAGTGCTGAATGTTAAAAAAGAGTGGCCAATTTGGCTCGACGTACGCGACGTGACGTTCAGCCACATGAACGTCAACATCAACCCGTCACAGATCGAGGTAAACGGACCAACACCTCGGATCTCTCCTAAGAATTGCCACAACAAATTTTACTCCAGACTATGACGCAGTAGCAAAAAAGGGAGACCAACCACACTGTTCCCACTGAAAATGAAGGGGAGGCATTTTGAATATGATTTATACACATAGCACGGATTGAAACTAGCGACCATTCTCATTTTCAAACAATGCAGGATGCTCAAGGACATTGATGCACCACCTATTTGCGACTAATCTTAACCTGTAAAGTTCTTAAAGCTTACGGGAAGTGTTTCCCGTTTCCTCACCTCCGTTACCAGGTGTTTGTGAGTTAAAACTCTGCTCTGATTTTCAGATACCCCTCACCGTGTTGCTGTTTTGATTACTTTATTTGGATGTATGCTTTCACCGATTCTTCAAGATGATATATTTGGTCAGAATGTTTGCCGTTTGATGTGATCTCATAAAATAAACATCTTTCATTAATCTGACCTGCAGGCACTGAAGTGATGGAGACTGTTATTCATAATAACAGTGTCGTATTTTATGAGAATCACTGATAGCAGTTTTTTAGTGAATTATTATTATTATTTTTTTAATGCTGTTAATAAATGCATTTGTTTTCAAAAAACTTGTTTGGAATATCCATGCTTTACTACCTACTAAAGGCCAAAATCTTTTATGCAATGACCTTTACAGGTCGCTTATATGACTTCACACAAAGCTTACGTCCATCTGCTCCTGGTTCGGCCCTCCGGTCCAAATTTAGAACCCAGTTCGGCCCGCGAGTCAAAAGGTTTGCCCACCCCTGCTTTATACTGTGGTCATATTAAAATATACTGCACATAACAGTAATACAGAAACTGTATCTACATTTTTCAAAACCAACAAAAGAACCAGTAAGTATCAAGATTTTGTCTCCAACTCTATTTGTCGATGGTCCTCATTGCATATAAGGTTAATTAATTAAAATTAAAGGAAATGTCAAAACTCAGTAATCTAATCCTCTTTAATGTCCTGCCATGCCTAAAATGCATATGCAGGGACTTGTTCTCTTAATTTACTTATCTTGTCTATAAGCATCTATTTTACTTATTGAGCTTTATGGTGTGTTCTCTCAGCCCAGACTCAGAAATCCTGTCGCACACAAGGAGACAAGAGGAGCAGACCATGCAAAATTGAATATGCCAGATACTGTAAGTATACAATATAATAATGTAATACAGAAACACTGATCAAACCCGATGCAGTAGAACAAAAGTATGGCCCTTCTGTTATCAGACAGACACTACACACTGTACGTTGTCAACTAGACAGTACAGAACACCACCCCTCAAAAAAATGTGTATATACAGTATATAATTATTTTAATTTGACACCATATTGACCAGTTCGTTTTCAAAATGCCTTCCTTATAACAGTCAGATTTATGACACTGTCAAAAAGTGCCTGCATTTTTAGCAAAAGACTACACCATGATAGCATAATCATACTCACTCGCACTCAAGAGAATTGTGCACAAACTCACTCAATACAGCTAAACCTCGATTTTACGTGGACTTTGGGGTCCAGAATTTGGGAATCGCGTTAACCCGAAAGCACATAATCTAGAAAGTCTTGGAAGGGGCAAATAAATTCAGATCCATGCATATGAGCATATTGGGAAATTGCAGTAGGGAAATATGTATACACATGTTTGCATTTGAGGAATAACATCATTGTTCGAGATAGAAATAATACGACATAATTCACCATGTAGTTTGTGCGAGTACCGTATTGGCCCCAATATGAGACGACCCTGATTATAAGACAACCCCCTTTTTTTCAAGACTCATGGTTGAAAAAATACTTTTTGAACACCATATTAAATCTTTATACAGAAAGTAATTACAATACATCTGAAACAAATGATTTTAACACTATATTTGGAAAAAGCATGTTATTTTGCCTCATTCAAATCATGCAAAAACTGTATCACATCTTAATATCTGAACATTTAAATATATAAACTAAAGTGCAATTACATTTGTGAATGAATGGCTTCTGGTTTTTGAAATGTAAACCACCCTACTGTTTCTCCATTTTCTGTTATCTCCTCTTATTTTCTTCTCTTTTCTTTCTTAGCGCTATTTTTTATTTTTCTTCTTCATGCTACCGCTAATTTTATTTTTATTCTTCGTGACAGGGGTTAGCTTTGGCCTGGGGAGTTAAGTTCAGCATTCGCTTTAAAGATATCTGGCGCAATCTAGCGTTGTGAATGGGTATAATGTCTACCCAAATGTAAGACGACCCCCACTTTTTCAGTCTTATTTCAATGCAAAAAATACCGTCTTATATTCGGGCCAATACGGTAGTTACCCTACCTCTGCTTACTGCTGGTGGGTTTGTTCCATTGTGCTAATGTACAACCTTTGCTATTGCTGCGGTTCCTTTAAGAGAGATGGAAAAGGGGTTGACAGCTGGGAAGAACAAGGAGAAAAAGAACGACACACCGTTGCGTAATCAAAAGTAGAAGCTGCCTCTTGTCTTTTAGCACTGCAATTTCTACAATATTGTCGATTTAAAATACCATAGAAAAAAATTGGGGTCCCGGACCAAACCGAGTTAGACAGATAGTCGCGTGGAATCAAAGCGCATAAAATCGAGGCTTAGCTGTATTAGGCCTTTCATCTTCTTTCACTTTCATTTATGTCAGTGCTTCTCAATTATTTTCTGTTACGCCCCCCCCCAGCAAGAAGAAAACTATTCGCGCCCCCCCTTCCCCACCGTGACTATCCTAACTTGTCTTGTAAGTCGTAAAATGTTGCACTGTCGCAAACGTCACAGAAGTAACAATGAGAGCGCCACTGCCCCCTGCTGTGAAGATTCGCAATTACACTTTATTCTAGTACTGCCAAAAAAAAAGCCTGTTCCCCAGGATCACACGCGCCCCCCCAGGGGGGCGCGCCCCACTATTTGAGAAGCACTGATTTATGTCATCAAATGAGAAATGAAAACAAAAGCAACGAAAAATACTTATTTTCCGCACCATCAGGTACACCTAAAACCTTTCATTTTCTCAAACACCAAAGGCGCACCTTTTAATAAGGTGTGCCTTTTGTGTGGACTAAATTCCAAAATCTGTAAATGTTGTTGTGTGGCTGCTACCACAGGAACGCAATATGTCAGCAAACACTATGTGTTACACAAAATACGTAAGATGACAGCGAGGAACCAATCAGAGGACATTGCGTTTTACTTAAAATACATAGGCCGGGGCGGTAAAGCAATAAACAAACGATACATGATACGTAGAGTACGTTTCTCCGCTGTGCATGATAAATTGTGAAGCAAACAGCATTTGGACCCTCTAAAATGGCATCAACAAAGAGACACGCTTACGAGGCACAATTCAAGCTTTCAGGAAAGCCGGGGTCATTGCCGAAGAACAACATGACAACGAATTTGACTCTGAAAATTACGAGAGGGAACTTGTCCTGTTTAATGGCGAACTTGCCCAACTGTTTAATTCGAATACAGAAGATGAGGAATTTGATGGATTTGCGTATGAATACTGATTACAACCAAATTCACTGTCTGACTCCCGGTGGGGTTTTTTTAAACACTAAGTCATGTCATGCATGTGCCCTATAATGCGGTGCGCACTGTGTGGATTAAGTACAGAATAGCACCCGCAATTGAGTCTGCGCCTTTTAACACGAAGTGCCTTATGGTGCGGAAAATATGGTATGTATGTACCGTAATTTTCGGACTAAAAGTCGCTCCAGAATATAGGTCGCATTAGCAATAAAATGCACAAAAACGTGAAAGAAAACATATATAAGTCGCTCCGGAGTACAAGTCGCATTTTGGGGGACATTTATTCGCCAAAATCCAACACCAGGGACAGACATGAACGAGCAACAACAGGCTAAACGATACGGTATGCTAACGTGACAAACACAAACCAGGAGCTGAGAACGGGCCTGACGTATTATTCAGAATTATTCAAATAACTATAACATAAATAACACGTTTATAAAACCGTCTGTGTCACTCCAATTAATTAAATCCATCGATCGTCCTTTGTCAACAATGGGTGCGCGGCGCTTGCACTTCAAAATATTCCACAGGCCCATATAACGATATATGAATTATATATCAAATAACTATTATATAAGCAATAATATAAAACCATCTGTGTCACTCCAAATCATTGAATCCATCGATCAAATTCCTCGTCCTTTGTCAACAACGCCGCGCGTGCGCCCTGACGTCAACCTCGTCATTATTCCACAGATCTAGTATATAACTATATTGTAGCGTTAACAAAGTACAAGGAAAGACGTGGGTTTGGTAAATGGCTCTTGATTTGACAAAGCAAGAGTTCAACGAGCCAACAACTACTAAACTGTAACAATAAAACCATATACAAGTTGCGAAACGAAATAAAATATATCAAATAACTATAACATAAATAGTTCACCGCAACACGGCCCGAAGCACCGGCGTGGACTTCCATCCCCGGAGGTGGCACTTCCAGCCATGGAGGTGGAAGAGAGCTCCATAGAATAGGACCGGGCGTGCGTAAAAGCCACGTCCGAGCGCCATCCACCGTCCTCGGACAGCCGCTCGGCCAAGCGCCGGCCCCAGACTTCCATCCACGGAAGTGAAAGAGCTTCGTAGAGTAGGACCGGTCGTGCGTAAAAGCCATAATAGTTTTTCAAACCTTCTGTGTCACTCAAACTCTTCGTACTCCGTGTCACTTCGAATCGAATCTTTGTCCTTTATGTAAACAACCGCCGCGCTGCTGACGTCACTTGAAATTCAAATTACAGTAATCCCTTGCTACATCGCGGTTCGTTTATCATGGTTTCACCTTTTTTTTTCTTTGGAAAATCTTTGGAAAAATTCACATGAGTCGCTCCTCAGTATAAATCAGCCCCCACCCAAACTATGAAAAAATCTGCGACTTATAGTCCGAAAATTACGGTATATTAATGACTCAACATATCTTTTGTTTCAGGTTTGTGAATCATATGCAAAAGATGACACATTGGCATTTCAGAGTGCAGTGCAGGCCTTGCATGATGAAGCATACTCATCCAATTTGTCTGAAAATGAGAACATAGGCCTGACAGAAAAGAAGCAGGTGGAGGATGACATTCAACATGTAAGACATTTTTAAAGCGCAACACACCTACCGTTTTTTTCCGTGTATAGTGCGCCCCCATGTATAATACGCACCCTAAAAATGGCATGCTGATGCTGGAAAAAAGCCTGTACCCATGTATAATACGCACCCAATTTTTATGAATTTTTTTTTATGAATTTTTTTTTTTTTTTAAGTCCCAATGATCGTCACACACGCAGGGAGGCAATGGGTCCTATTTTTATAGTCTTTGGTATGGTCTTAACTAGGCTGGATGCAATTTTTTTTGTTGGCGTTGATTTCTCCGACTGCCCATAAACGCACCACCGCGCTCCGTGCGCGCACGGGAAAGAGGCGTGCGGATGTGAAAAAGGCGGCTCTGTATGGGAGAGACGTTGAAGAGGAATAAAAACACCCTTGGAAACCAAAACTTGGTGATTTCAAGTTTCATTTCGAGGGACATTTGTCACGTCTCGTCCCCAGTTTTGCTATGTGTCTAGGTTGCCATAGTTTCTGTTCGCGTCGCCCCTCTCTTCCTGTGTCACCTCAATCGATGTAACGTGTTTTGTATTTAAGTCCTGTCTGCCCCTCGCTCACCGTCGGATCATTGCATGTGTTACTGTCATGATGTCTGTTTGCTTTCTGTTCCTGTCTTTGGTAATGTCACCCTGTCTTTTTGTTCCACGACTTTGTCGGTCAGTCCTGTTGTTGGTTTTGTTTTCTAAAAAAAAAAAAAAAAAAAAATTAAACATTTTTTGTACCCATGTATAATGCGCACCCCAGATTTTAGGACAATAAATTCGTTAAATTTTGCGCACTATACACGGAAAAAAACGGTACTCAAAAATGGGCTGCACCCAATAAATCTGTAAATAACTCAGTGGTGGGCAAACTACGGCCCGCGGGCCAGATCCGGCCCACGGGGCCATTTAATCCGGCCCGCCAACCCTGAACAAATTGTATTATTAAACTTTCTTTTTTTTTTTTGGTCATTTTGCCTGCATTGACTGCATTTCCCCAGTAGATGGCGAAGCGCTCGCCTGCGCATTTACACCCGGAAGCTCGGTGCACACTCACAAGTGCGTGTACGTACTCAGTAGTACGGACATGGCGCACTCTCGCTCTATTCGTATCAGTCCCAAATTTAGAGCGTGGGCTTTGACAACAGCATTCTTGTAATTCGCGCGCTCAGCTTTCAGATGCAGTTTTGCGCTAAAGCCACCCACAAACCTTCCCCTGGAATCCTTCCATTAAAATGAGTCGCCCAAGGAAAAGCAAGGTGGACACAGTGACGAGCGTTTAAAAGAGAGTGGCCAATTTGGCTCGACGTACGCAACGTGACGTTCAGCCACATGAACGTCAACATCAACCCGTCACAGATCGAGGTAAACGGACCAACACCTCGGATCTCTCCTAAGAATTGCCACAACAAATTTTACTCCAGACTATGACGCACTAGCAAAAAAGGGAGACCAACAACACTGTTCCCGCTGAAAATGAACGGGAGGCTCTCAAGTTTATTGTAAAAAAATGCATTTTGAATATGATTTGTACACATACGTAGCAGGGATTGAAACTAGCGAACATTCTCATTTTCAAAAAATGCAGGATGCTCAAGGACATTGATGCACCACCTGTAAAGTTCTTGAGGCTTACTTTAAGGAAGTGTTTCCCGTTTCCTCACCTCTGTTACCAGGTGTTCGCGAGTTAAAATTCTGCTCTGATTTTCAGATACCCCTCACCGTGTTGCTGTTTTGATTACTTTATTTGGATGTATGCTTTCACCGATTCTTCAAGATGATATATTTGGTCAGAATGTTTGCCGTTTGATGTGATCACATAAGATAAACATCTTTAGACCTGCAGGCACTGAAGTGATGGAGACTGTTATTCATAATAACAGTGTCGTATTTTATGAGAATTACTGATAGCAGTTTTTTAGTGAATTTCTTTTTTTTTTTTAATGCTGTTAATAAATGCATTTGTTTTCAAAAAACTTGTTTGGAATATCCATGCTTTACTACCTACTAAAGGCCAAAATCTTTTATGCAATGACTTTTACAGGTCGCTTATATGACTTCACACAAAGCCTACGTCCATCTGCTCCTGGTTCGGCCCGCCGGTCCAAATTTAGAACCCAGTTCGGCCCGCGAGTCAAAAAGTTTGCTCACCCCTGTCTTAACTCATGCATCTCATTTGGTATGTCTTTCAGTCTTCTGATATAGAGCGAAAGATTTCTGTCATGGAAGGTCAAGTTGAGAGTCTTCTTTGTAGTCTTCAAAGGCTTAGTACCTTGGAAGCCCGTCTGGAGGAGCTAGCGAGCAGGACTAACACAGAAAAGGTAATGACACTTATTTTATACCTGTAGGCAGTATACAGTGATTTATTCAACAGACTTTAAACCCGATTATTTTATTGTGCTGATGATTGTATGGTCATGTAAACACATAGCATAGTGTGCTATTCAATGTATACTGATGGAAAAATACTGTTTTGCTCAAAGGGAATGAGTCGATCCAAAGTATAACTTCCAATATCAAAATATGCATCATGAGAAAAAATCATATGTAAGTCCCTCTGGAGCAGGGGTCACCAACCTTTCATAAACCGAGAGCTACTTTCTGGGTACTGATTAAGGCAAAGGGCTACCAGTTGGACACACACTTCTGAAATAGCCAATTTGCTCAGTTTGGCTTTCACTATGTGTTATTGTCATTTCCAGTTCACATGTAAGTGTGATTTTAACAAGAATAGCAAAAATACAGTCAAACCTTGGTTTTTGACCACAATCCGTTCCAGAAGGCGGTTCGATAAGCGAATCGGTCGAATTTCGAATCTATTTTCCCATTACAAATAATGGGAAAAAAAATAATCAGTTTCAAGACAAAAAAACCCCGCCTTTTTTAAGCATTTTTTCATTTGCGCATATTAGTCCGATCGCGCAACTGCAGCGCACCGCCGAACGGGCAACCGTAGCGCGTCGCCCACCGCGCAACTGCACCACGCTGGTCGCATTATGTGACAGAGCCGTCGCTAAAATTTAGAAAAATATATATATTCAGCCAATGGCTGGAAAAAGCTGGACTGAAGGACAGCACAGAGGCACTCATCATGGCTGCACAGGAACAGGCTCTGAACACCAGAGCAATAGAGGCCAAGATCTACCACACCAGACAAGACCCAAGGTGTAGGCTGTGCAAAGAGGCCCCTGAGACAGTCCAGCACATAACAGCAGGGTGTAAGATGCTAGCAGGGAAAGCATACATGGAACGTCATAACCAAGTGGCTGGCATAGTGTACAGGAACATCTGTGCAGAGTATGGACTGGAAGCCCCAAGTTCAAAGTGGGAAGCACCCCCTAAGGTGGCAGAGAACGGGCGAGCCAAGATCCTGTGGGACTTCCAGATCCAGACTGACAAGATGGTGATGGCGAACCATTGTGGTGGTGGACAAACAGCAGAAGAAGGCCGTTGTAGTGGCTATAGCAATACCAAGCGATGGCAACATCAGGAAAAAAGAACTTGAGAAGCTAGAGAAATACCAGGGCCTCAAAGAAGAGCTTAAGAAGGCCTGGAAAGTGAAGGCCTCGGTGGTGCCCGTGGTCATTGGGGCACTTGGGGCAGTGACCCCCAAACTGGAGGAGTGGCTACAGCAGATTCCAGGAACAACATCAGACATCTCAGTCCAGAAGAGTGCAGTGCTAGGAACAGCCAAAATACTGCGCAGAACCCTCAAGCTCCCAGGTCTCTGGTAGAGGACCCGAGCTTGGAGTGGGAGACCACCCGCGGAGGGTGAGAAGGGAATTTTTTATTTTATTTTTTTTATATAGCCGGGCGCTCACTGTCTCATTGCTTTAAGAGCGTCTTTGTGTTTTAGGATGGCTTTACTGCTCCCATTTGCTTTCTTTGGAGGCATGATTAAGGGTTAATACAATCCTCAAAGTAACAAAAATACAATAACGTCAGTCAACAAAGTCAGTCGGCATCTGGGCCGCGCGGTCGGGTTTTCTCGGGTCATCCGGGCTCATCTTGCGAGGTTCGACCTCCGAATTTTGTTCGACAACCGAAGCAAAAAAATCTCGAACTTTTTGTTCGAATTCTGATTTGTTCGAGAACCAAGACGTTCGAAAACCAAGGTTTGACTGTAAAAGAAATAGATGCAGCTCACTGACAAGTGCCGCTATTTGAGCTAATTTTAGAACAGTCCTGCGGGCGACTCATGCGGTCCTCATGGGCGACCTGGTGCCCGCGGGCACCGTGTTGGTGACCCCTGCTCTGGAGTATAAGTCGGATTTTTTGCGAAAAGATTGAGACAAACAGTAGAGCTTGTACTTGCACACAAAATCACCGTTCCCTCGTCATTGGTGCATTTGGAATTAGGACTATTACAAATAATTAGTGCTCACTGTTTCATTCCAACAGTTGGGATACTCAAAATGTTGTTCAAATGTGCTGTTGAGTTATTCAGTATTCAAAAGAAAAGGAGTGCCTAGTTCATCAGGCAGTACAGAAATATAGAAATAGTTCAAGCACAAGCTGCTGAATAGTTACTCTGCAGTTGGAAAAATTGTGAGTGGAGCACGCTCTGCCTCTCTGAACTCTCAGAGCGGTGTAAGGCCATCAGAATTTTCAAACGCTTCTAGTGTTGACGGTTGGACAAAACTTGCGCTTCAGACTACTGAAAACTATGAAAAGACAATTCTTTTTAGGTTGAATAGCTTACCTTAACTTGTATGCCTGGTCACATTGAGCCCAAAGTTAAACTCCTGGTCAGTTATTGCGCCTTTTAATGCTGTAAATCAGGGGTGGGCAAATTTTTTGACTTGCGGGCCGAATTGGGTTCTAAATTTTGACCGGGGGGCCGAACCAAGAGCAGATGGATGTAGTGTTTGTGTGAAGTAATATACATGACATGTAAAGGTCATTGCATAAAAGGTTTTTACTTTTGGTAGATACTAAAGCATGGATATTAAAAAAAGCTTTTTGAAAACAAATGCATTTATTAACAGCATTAATCAGCTATCAGTGATTCTTATTAAATACGACAGTTATGATGAATAACATTTGACATCACTTCAGCGCCTGCAGGTCAGATTTATGAAATATGTTTATCCAATGAGGCGAAATCACATCTAACGGCAAACATTCTGACCAAATCCATCATCTTGAAGAATCAGTGAAAGAATACATCTAAATAAAGTAATAAAGAAATCAATAGTATTGTTGGTTTCCCTTTTTTGCTAGTGCATCATAGTCTGGAGTAAAATTTGTTGTGGTAATTCTTAGGATAGAGCCGAGGTGTCTGTCCGTTAACCTAGATCTGTGACGGGCTTTGTTGACGTTCATGTGGCTGAACGTCTTCTCACACACGTAGGTCGAGCCAAATTGTTCACTCTTTTTTAACATTCGGCGCTCAGTGTCCACCTTTCTTTTCTTCGGGCCACACATTTTAATGGAAGGATTCCAGGGGAAGGTTTGTGGGTGGCATTAGCGTAAAACTGTATCTGAAAACTCAGCGCGGGAATTACGAGAATATTCACGTCACAGCCTACACTCCAAATTCGGCACTGATAGATGAAATGACTACATACTACTGAGTACGCACACGCACTTGTGAGTGTGCACCGAGCTTTCTGACACGGCTCCCGGGAGTAAATGCGCGGACATTATACTCTTTCATCACAGCAACATCTTCATTGCAAATCAAACACACACTTTCTGTTGATTTCTTTGAAGAAATACTCATTTTCCCAACGTGTTTGAAATATTCTACACTCACTTGCTATTTTACGTTTCTTCGGTCCAGCCATTTCTGGGGACTCGCGGTAAAAGTTTTTCTTCGCTTGATTTCATTTGTGTGGCGGGCTCCATCTAGTGTTGAAACTGAGAGGTGCAACAGAGTTGAGCTCAAGCTTCTTGTGTGGGCCATATTCAATTATGTTTTCAGAATTTGCTGCGGACCAACAAAAACTGCAGTTGGCCCGCGGGCCGTAGTTTGGACACCCCTCTTGTAAATCCTTGTTGTTGCGTAAGGAAACCGCAAGCATAACTTGCCATATGGCAACCATGACTATAATTGTTCTGCTTTCATTTCTTCAACGTTTTTGATGGTTGACAAATACTTTTGGTGCATTACCGCCACCTTCCTTTGCATGTTATAATGAAGGTGGCCTGCGAGGGTAATGAATAACCACCACTACTTGTACTTCCATTTCTTGCTGCATTTTGTTAGTTTGCAAATACTTTTGGTGCATTACTGCTGGTGGAAATAAAGTGGCAGTTATGTACAGAAAGTCAACACAAATAGGGAACATGGATTTTGTGTGCCGGTCCCAACTCTAATTTTAATTTATACAAGTCGCACCTGGGTATACGTTGGAGGACCAAACAAACCAACAGAAAAAAGAGACTTACAGTCCCAACAATACATAAATCAAACATCATTCATTCAATTCAATCAGTGTGTTTTGGTGCCATCATCTCAACTAAAATCATACTGTTATGTTGTTTCAGAAGGAAGGAGAATTGATCACAATATCAAGAGAGAGCTGGGAAAATCTAAATGGTCGAATCCTACTACTGGAAACCAAATTTGAACTTGGCCACACTAAGGTAGGATGAGCACTTCTGAACAGATTTGAGGTGCTGCTTTTTTCCAGTGTGCTTTATCATTTGTGTTTTAATTGATTCCAATATAGAACAGTATTTTATGTCACGCCTGAAAATAAATTAAATATTCACTTTGTATGTCAGTTTTGTGTGCACTGCACCACATAAGAATAATAGAATTAACATGTAGACTGGAAAAAAAGCAGCTACCCTTCCTTGAATGACCAGCAGCCGCCACAGATTTTCAAATATAGCGCTCTGTTTTGATTTTAATTCCTTGGAATAGCGGTTGGTAGTTTGTCACTCAAAGAGCCTATTGGGTGTTTTGCGTGCCTCTGCCATCTTTTCCCTAATGGATCATTGAGCACAATGATTTTGCCTCACAAAATTGTTGCCGAACAACTTGACAGGACTAGGAAAGAAAATTTAGCAATTCTGTTTAGCTAAGATTCCTGTGTCCTTCCCATCAATTTGACTGTTGCCTCTGAGAGTTATTGTAACATTACCATTTTATTTTTGTTATAGTCAAGTGCTCCTCCACCATCCGAGTTATCTGCCCCATTCTACTCTTTCGCCTCCAATTCTGATGCTTCCAAGGTGAGACCAATAAGCACTGCCATCACTGTGTTGTGGGAAAGTAGAAAAAAAAGTAATGAAAAAATAACAAATTATTGTTTTTCTTATTAATTCAAACCAAGCAGGCATGTGAATGCAGCTATTGTATCCTATTATCTGGCTCGGGAACATCTGTTACCCAGAATGAATCAGTTCAGCTCGCGTTTCTTTCCTCTTGTTTGTCCAGAGTGATATAAAAGACAGACTGGAGAGGATCGCCAACATGTAAGTGATTACTTCACAAAAGCATCATGATAAGATCTTTACAGTGGAACCATGACCTGTTAATGAGCCAAAGTAATTTTTAAATGAATAAATGAATGGAAATGAAATATATCAGCTTCCAGCCCCTGAAAAAAGTTGATTTTGCGTGGAGCCAGAGCTGTCGCCTGGTGAGGAGCGGACGATTGCCCCCTACGCATGGCCTTCAGAGACAGAGTAGGTTGGCAGGTGCCCAGCTCCGCCAGCAAGCGCTCACAAGACACTGCTGGAAATGTAACTCTTTCCAAAGATGATTAAAAACGAAAAGATACGTTTCTCATAAGTGGCACACGAAGAGAACTAGTTTACACCAGGGCTGTAGACTCGGTCGGATCTTTGCACCGAGTCCGAGTCCGGCCTCTTGACCATGAGTCCGATTCCATTTTTTCTGTTAATTCATGTGACTGCTTAGTCTTTATTCAAGGCTAATTTAGATCAAAATCTAGATAATTACAACAGTTTTGTGATGGCTTTGTCTTTATTAAACATATAAACGAATACAGTAAAAAGATACTTTCAAGTTGTAATCATTAATTACACCATTATAGCTCAGACATTTATCTAAACACAAATAATTAGTGACGACCCCACAACTATCGAAACACATCAATGATATAAGCTGGGTGACATACCGTTTTTTTTCCATGTATAATGCGCAAAATTTAACTAATTTATTGTCCTAAAATCTGGGGTGCGCATTATACATGGGTACAAGTTCTCTACCTAAATTAGAGGTAATATTTTCACAACACTTTGCCATTGTGACAGCAAGCGTCTGATACGAGAGCATTGCGTTCGTATGGAGCGTATTTGAAGTGAACAGCAGAGACGAAAGGAACAAGGCAAAGTGTTGTGAAATAAAATATTACCTGTAATACGCATTTTGTTATTTGCTGATTGAAACTGCTAATTAAACTGTGAATTTGAAACTAATAGAAAGAAAACAACTCTCGCTCTTTATATAGCTGACGTGTCTTGCGCATCCGTTCTGCGCATCGGATCCATAGTGCGCATGCGCAGTTATACTGCCTCAGTATGACGTCCGGTCCGCGATGGAGATTAAAAAACAAACAATATTTGACAATAACACACCATCAAGGATTGCACCATCGCATCAAACGATGTGTCGTCAATTATGAATTTTACTGACTGTGTTGGGCAGGATGGCTGAATGCGATGCGCGATTGACAACAAACAAGAAGAAAGGTGATTTCAAGTTTTATTTCGAGGGAGATTTGTCATGTCTCGTCCCCAGTTTTGCTATGTGTCTAGGTTGCCATAGTTTCTGTTCGCGTCGCCCCTCCCTTCCTGTGTCACCTCAATCAATGTAACATGTTTTGTATTTAAGTCCTGTCTGCCCCTCGCTCACCGTCGGATCATTGCATGTGTTACTGTCATGATGTCTGTTTGGTTTCTGTTCCTGTCTTTGGTAATGTCACCCTGTCTTTTTGTTCCACGACTTTGTCGGTCAGTCCTGTTGTTGGTTTTGTTGTACCATGATTTTCTTAAAAAAAAAAAAAAATTTAAAAAAAGTTGTACCTATGTATAATGCGCACCCCAGATTTTAGGACAATAAATTAGTTAAATTTTGCGCATTATACACGGAAAAAAACGGTATTATATATATTATTATTATTATTATAATAATAAATAATTGTGATAAATAACTGGAACATCACTCAAATATTGGTGATCCCGTTGAGAGTCTCACATGCTTCTTCGCTATCGAGTTTGTTACTGCATGCGCAGTGATACTGACCGGCAGGATAACATCCGGTTGTTCCCAAAGATGATCTTTTTTCTGAAATAATTTTACGTTTACGGACTTAAGTAACCCGGCCGGGTCTTACCAAAGACTATAAAAATGGGACCCATTGTCTCCCTGCTTGGCACTCAGCATTAAAGGTTGGAATTGGGGGGTTAGATCACCAAATGATTCCCGAGCGCGGCGCCGCTGCTGCTCACTGCTCCCCTCTCCCCCAGGGGATGGATCAAAATCACACGGGGATGGGTCAAATGCAGAGGACAAATTTCACCACACCCAGATGCGTGTGTGACGATCATTGGGACTTTAAAAAATAAAAATAAAAAATTGGGTGCGTATTATACATGGGTACAGGCTTTTTTCCAGCATCAACATGCCATTTTTAGGGTGCGTATTATACATGGGGGCGCATTATACATGGAAAAAAACGGTAATCGTCCTTGACATTGGTACATAATGTAAACATTGATCCGCGTTGATCGTAACTTACGCTCCGTTTCCCCCCCAAATCTAGAGGCAAAACATTGTTCTCTCGCGGCTCCAGGGTTCTTCCATCTTGGCTGCGCGCGGGGCATTGTGGGTCTTGTACGTGCACGCTCGCAGGCAGGCAGGCGCGGGCGCGCACGCAACAATTAAATTTGTCTTCATAACAAGCAAGCAGGGGACAGTATTCCTACGCGCATTCTCAGCAGCATGATGAAAATAAAATTCAATAACGTCACTGAGGCATATTTTAACGAACTCCACTTCATTGTATGGCTTTTTAGCCCGTGCAATGTTCCAAGCCAGTTGAAACAATGCAAGTGCTTTGTAATTTTTTTGAAGAACTGTATCTGTTTTTCTGCCTGACTTTTCAAAGTCTCCAAACTTGTGCTTGTGAAATTCAGTCCCTTTTGCAAAGTCCTTATCAATATTGGCATGAAGTGAGCTGAAGTGGCGCTGGCCATTTGAAGCTTTTAAATGCGCCAATGACGTCCGACATATCAGGCAGAATGGCTTGCCATAGCGTTCAACAAAGAACAACTTTAACTCTGTTAAAAACGTCCTGTGTTCATCGTCATATATTTGTTTAGCTGTGCATTTTTTCCTTGCCATTTTGGCAAGCGTCTTGTCAGCTTTTCTGGACCTAATGGGCCCCCGTAGTCATAGTCGCCATTCATTAAAAAGCCAGCAAAACCAATCGCTCTGTTTGTCCCTCCTCCTTTGCGGGATTTCTTCTCACGTGTATGCGCGTTCGACCAAAAAACATTGAACTCAAGCGAAGCAAATACGCACGAAAAATAAACACAAATGTTTATTTTTTTTATTGTCGGACTCAGTGGACTCAGTCAAAATCAGTACCGGGTCCGGCAAAAATGACAGAGTCCGACCGAGTCAGAGTCCACAGCCCTGGTTTACACTATGTGAAAGAGCGCAATATTGCATGGATTCTGTGTTTTTGCGAACCAAAAAACAGTTTGTGAAACAAAGAAATATTGTTTCGAAATTGTACTCAAACTGATTTATTCTTGAAAATGGATGTTGTGGACCAAGACAGTACCAACATTTAATTTAAAAACATTTAAAAAGGAAGATACGTTTCTCTTAAGTAGGTGGCACACGAAGAGAACTAGCTCACAATATGTGAAAGAGCGCAATATTGCATGGATTCTGTGTTTTTGCGAACTGAAAAACAGTCCATGGAACAAAGAAATATTGTTCGAAAATTGTACTCAAACTGATTTATTCTTGAACATGGGTTTTGTGGACCAACAGTGTACAAACATTGCACTGTTTTTGAGTGTTCCTTTGTCTTGACATTTATAGGTTGAAGAGTACCTCAACTCTAATGAAGAGTACAGACTCACCCACAACACCTTACAACGAGATTGATTATTTACTTAAGTCAAAGTAACTTTATTCACAGGAGGCCCACACTTCATCAGTCGAGTTTCTGTTTGTGCTTGGCCTTTGATGATAGAGGAGGCATATTTATCTCTTTTTGATGGGAACAAAACTGAAAACTAAGTTTGGGTTATTTCTGTTTAGCAGAATTCAATAATTCTATAATCTGTAATAAATATGCAGCACGGTAGATGACTGCTTAGCACATCTGCTTTAATTCAGAGGTTATAGGTTTGTATTTGTTTTACTCTGTCATAGTTATCACTATCTGGAAATGAATTGATTGTAAATTGTTTACAATAATTTGTCTTTTGTATATATTTGTTTGATTTAGTAAAGGTTTTTGGGCCGTTTTATGAAGGTTTCTTCTTTATTGTTCTTCAATTCTGACAAATTATCTTTTTTTTAAGAATCTATGACGACCAGTCAGAATGTCTGTCAAACACAAAACGAGCTATGCAATTTAACATTACTGTCCATTGTATGGAGTGGCATATACTTAGGGACATTGGATGGTATGATGATGGTGGTTAACCAAGAGTTCTTCATGGATTTTATGTACATCTCAAATGACTTTTCTTTGCTCTAAATGCTTACTGGACACTGCTAGATAGTTGTATTTAGAATAAATAAAATCTATGAGATAAATATTGTGTTGATAGTAGCTTATGTTCATTTTTAAAACACACTTCATAAACAACCTATCAAAGTGCATTTTGTGTTTGGTAAAAAGAAGAGGACCATAAAAGGATGGATTATGAAGTCTCCAAGAATTGATATGGTTTGAGTGCTAGTGTACAGATCGATGTAATCACGTTAAAGAACAGCGAGCATACTAGATCACATAACACAAAAGCTAAACTTACTGTGACATGATGGAATAAATGATTTAACATATGCACACTAGCACTTAATACAAATGGTAATTGAAATCACCTTTTGGTATTTATACTCGACAATATACCTTGGGAATATAAGTGAAGGGTAATGACCCCAAAGATTTAATGTGTAAATGATTGGGATTGTTATGCAACTTGTGCAGACCTGGCTCAGATCATTTCATTTCAAATCATTTGAATCAAGTGTATTTAGATAGATCAACATGCATTCACACTCGCATTACTCTCACATCTGCACTGTGATCTTTAGAGTCTTCTGTTAACATAGCATGCATGTTTTTGGAATGTAGAGGAGGCAGGCCAGAGTACCATCGCTAAGATTTGACATCAAAGCCTGTGATTGTAACGCTGACACTCTTACAACCTACTCTATCATGCAGCCCTTTAATTGTACTTTTTCTATTAATCCTTAATATAATCAATCATTACAATTCAACTTGCCTCGGGATAGGAATATGGATTATGTGGATTCTCACATGACCAAACTTGGAAAACAGGTTAGCAGAGTTCCTATGTATGCGACGCTAACAAGCCCAACAACTGAAGCTGAACTTGCTAGAATTGTATTTCCTTTATTGCTGGTGACTTTGGAAAAACGTTTAATACATGTGTATGATATGGTCAACAAACAAAACCTTCACATCAGATCATGTAATTTGTGATGTCTCGGTGATAACACAACAAAGAGATTGTCGTCAGAGTGCAAGTGTCATTGATCCAGAGAAAAAGAAATTCCTCATCCTGACCAACAAATAACACGCCGCTTATCTCGTGCGTCTTCCAGCCAACATTGAGAATGAAAACGGACAAAGGAGAACATGTATTATCTTTCCTGTCAAACTATCAGCTCCGTTTTAAGGTATAGTTATTCCCACAGGATACATTTCCGACCCTGTGGCTATTAACATGGAATATTTAAAGTCCTCATTCTGCATTTTGCTTTATTCAATGCTAATTAAGACTCAAACTAATAACTGTTCTGTAAGAATGTATTGGACCTTATTTTACCAAAATACCTAAGGCACAATTACGGGGGAACCCCAGAACCGCCTTGGGAACTCAACAGATTTCGTTTTCAACGCAAAATGTTGGGAAATCTTCGTCCCTGTTCTCTGACAAAGCTTCAGAAACAGACTCGTTTCATGCGGCTATTGTAAACAATAAATCGCTCCACCTGCCACGGGTCAGCGTTGGTTGGCATTGTTGTTTGGCGGGTTGTAGACCATTGTAAGGCTGCACTGTACTAGAGAAGAAACATGGGTCCCAAGAAAGATGCTAGAGCAGGGGTGGGCAAACTATGGCCCGCGGGCCACATCCGGCCCACAGGACCGTTTAATCCGCCCCGCCAATCCTGAATAAATTGTATTATTAAACATTTTTTTGGGTCATTTTGGCTGCAATGACTGCGTTTCCCCAGCAGATGGGGAACCGCTCGCCCGCGCATTTACTACCGGAAGCCGTGTCAGAAAGCTCGGTGCACACTCACAAGTGCGTGTACGTACTCAGTAGTACGAACATGGCGCACTCGCGCTCTATTTGTACCAGTCCCGAATTTAGAGCGTGGGCTGTGACGACAGCATTCTTGTAATTCGCACGCTGAGCTTTCAGATACAGTTTTACGCTAAAGCCACCTGCAAACCTTCCCCTGGAATCCTTCTATTAAAATGAGTCGCCCAAGGAAAAGCAAGGTGGACACAGTGCCTAGTGTTTAAAAAAGAGTGGCCAATTTGGCTCGACGTACGCGACATGAACATCAACATTAACCCCGTCACAGATCGAGGTAAACGGACCAACACCTCAGATCTCTCCTAAGAATTGCTGCAACAAATTTTACCCCAGACTATGACGCACTAGCAAAAAAGGGAGACCAACAACACTGTTCCCACTGAAAATGAAGGAGAGGCTCACAAGTTTGTTGTAAAAAAATGCATTTTGAATATGATTTGTACACATAGCAGGGATTGAAACTAGCAACCATTCTCATTTTCAAACAATGCAGGATGCTCAAGGACATTGATGCACCACCTGTCTGCGACTAATCTTAACCTGTAAAGTTCTTAAGGCTTACTTTAAGGAAGTGTTTCCCGTTTCCTCACCTCTGTTACCAGGTGTTTGTGAGCTAAAACTGTGCTCTGATTTTCAGATACCCCTCACCGTGTTGCCGTTTTGATTACTTTATTTGGATGTATGCTTTCACCGATTCTTCAAGATATATTTGGTCAGAATGTTTGCCGTTTGATGCGATCTCATAAGATACACATCTTTCATTAATCTGACCTGCAGGCACTGAAGTGATGGAGATTCATAATAACAGTGTCGTGTTTTATGAGAATCACTGATTCACAGTTTTTTAGTGATTTTTTTTAATGTTGTTAATAAATGCATTTGTTTTTAAAAAACTTGTCTGGAATATCCATGCTTTACTACCTACTAAAGGCCAAAATCTTTTATGCGATGACCTTTACAGGTCGCTTATATTACTTCACACAAACACTACGTCCATCTGCTCCTGGTTCGGCCCTCCGGTCCAAATTTAGAACCCAGTTTGGCCCGCGTGTCAAAACGTTTGCCCACCCCTGTGCTAGAGGAAAGTGGCGAGAACAACGATAGAGCTGAGAAAGGCGATCAGAGGCAAGTATGAAAGAGGGGTTTGTGTGATGGACTAGGCAAGTGCTGAGAGTACCCATAAGTTAATTTTTGAGGAATAGAAAAGCAATTAAAAACTGCTACTGTTGCTAAGGGGGTTACCAAACAGGTCCCAACAGGTGGAAAAAAACAACGAAAACACTGACAAAATGCAGCCACTGGATTTTTCTTATGGAAGGTGATTCCTCTTACAAGCAATGTCCACTCCTCCTCTCCACCTCGGTGTTCATAGATTCAGCGTGTCATCAAAGTCAAGGTATATAGATCTCAAATGTACTGTTTAAATTATGTTTCTTATTTAATTTATAATCCATCCATCCATTTTCTGACCCGCTTAGTCCCCACAGGGGTCGCGGATGTGCTGGAGCTATTATACACTGCTCAAAAAAATTAAAGGAACACTTTGAAAACACATCAGATTTCAACGGTGACATTTTTTTGGGGGGATATCTATACTGATATGGACAGTTTAATGTCTCAGGAACAAAAGGATGCCACATCTTTTGATGGAAATAAAGGTTTTCAGCCTACAGAGGGCTCAGTATATACACACGCCATTTCGACCACGTCACTGTTGCCCCCCAAAATGCGACTTATACTCCGGAGCGACTTATATGTTTTTTTTCACATTTTTGGGCATTTTATGGCTGGTGCGGTTTATACTCCGGAGCGATTTATAGTCCAAAAATTACGGTAGATTACTGTTTGACCCACTCATGACAGGTCACTTTAGAGCAGGCCGGGGCACAGGTGATTAGACCACCTGTTAGGATGGGTTTGGAGTCTGTTAACTTAAAGTTAACTATCGCTAGGCTAGACTTCCAGCATGCACATAGCTCCTTGTGTAGACTAGAGCGTCACAGTTTGAATCGTGCTACAGTACACATGAACACACTTTCTACTGGGGTAGTAGACAAATCCACTCACTCCACCCCGACCAGTATCGCTGATGAAACGGTGCCTGTTTCAGATCATTTTACATGTGTAACAAATATTTACTATCAAATTCCCACGGTCGTATCGTCCCACCGCGCGAATAAACATTTGAGAGGCGATGTCAGGCCTAGAGAACACAATCTTACTCGCATTTCGTTCAAAAATCCTTCGATAGATACGAACCCTGATCGACCGATTACACTTAAACTCGGTTTTATGAGTATTAGATTGCTTCATACGAAAGCAGTTCTCGTTAATGATCTCATCACGGAACATAATCTAAACGTTTTTGGTCTTTGCGAGACCTGGTTAAAACCAAATGAACTGCTGCCGCTTAATGAGGCCTTGCCTCCAAATTTTGTGATCTTGCATGTGGCGCATCCTCGAAAAAAGGGTGGGGGTGTCGCCCTCATCTCAAATTCCGAGCTTAGATTTAGGCCTCGTTCGATTAACGTATTTAAAACATTTGAAGTTCTCACTGTTCGATCCACCGCTTTGCCGTCATTTTATCTTGCTGTTATTTACTGTCCACCCGGGGCTTCTGGATGAATTTTTAGAATTCGTGGCTGATCTCGTGACAAATGCGGATAATATAATAATCATGGGCGATTTCAATATCCACATGAATTTACCGTCAGAGCCACTTACTTCGGCGTTTCAGACTTTAACTGATATGTTTGGTTTTACGCAAGCTGTACAGGCAGCAACACATAAGAATGGAAATACCTTAAATCTGGTACTATCCCGAAGACTTGCAACCTCAAATATAACAGTACTGCCATACACTACTGTTTTGTCTGATCATTATGTACTTAATAAAATTTGAAATTTTAGTTCTTTGTCAAAGACAAGAGAGCAATCAGAATTATAGCAGCCGTAATATTAACTCCATGACTGCTACTGCGCTATCTGAGTTACTGTTGCCGGCAACTGCCATATTTCCCGCTGCCCGCTGAAGGCCACTCCCCCTTCACACGAGCTGCCCCTGTGCCTCTCTGCCGACAGCGTGAGGAGGGCGCTTGCCGCTATCAACATCCGTAAGGCGGCGGGCCCTGACAACATCCCGGGTCGAGCGCTGAAGGACTGCGCTGGGGAGCTGACGGGTGTCTTCACGGACATCTTTAACATTTCCCTGCAGCTGGCCGTCGTCCCGTCGTGTTTCAAGGCTGCCACCATCGTACCTGTGCCGAAGAAACCTGCTCCGTCCTGCTTCAATGACTACCGCCCCGTGGCACTTACGCCCATCATCATAAAGTGCTTTGAGCGGCTTGTCATGGAGCACATCCGATCTGTTCTCCGCCCCAACATTGACCCCTTCCAGTTTGCGTACCGTGCCAAACGGTCCTCTGAGGATACCATCTGCTCTGCCCTCCACTCAGCCCTCACCCACCTGGAGAGAAGGGACTCGTATGTGAGATTGCTGTTTGTGGACTTCAGTTCTGCCTTCAACACCATTGTGCCACAACGTCTCATCCGCAAACTCGACGAGCTGGGCCTCAATAACTACCTCTACTGGACTTCCTTTGTCAGAGGCCACAGGTGGTACGTGATGGCGACAAAATCTCCGCCAGCATCACGCTGAGCACAGGGGCCCCCCAAGGCTGCGTGCTCAGTCCGCTGCTCTTCACCCTGCTGACGCATGACTGCACTGCAACCTACAGCGACAACCGCATTGTGAAGTTTGCTGACGACACGACTCTAGGGACCAAGGGAGACGAGACTCATTACAGGTTGGAGGTTGACCTTCTGACTACGTGGTGCAGGGACAACAACCTCCTGCTGAACGTCGACAAGACCAAGGAGATTGTTGTTGACTTCCGGAAGGGTCACACCCAACACCTGCCGCTGACCATCGACGGTGCTGTGGTGGAGAGAGTGAGCAGCGCCAGGTTCCTGGGGGTGCACATCAGTGTGGATCTCTCCTGGTCCACCAACACCGCGTCACTGGCGAAAAAGGCCCAGCGCCGCCTGTACTTCCTGCGGAAACTCAGGCGAGCGAGCGCTCCTCCGGCCGTCATGACTACATTTTACCGCGGCACCATTGAGAGCGTCCTCTCCAGCTGTATTGCTGTTTGGGGTGGTAGCTGCACTGACTACAACATGAAGGCCCTGCAGCGCATAGTGAACACGGCTGGTAAGATTATTGGTGCTTCATTCCCCTCCTTGAAAGACATTTACACCTCCCATCTCACCCGTAAGGCGACCACGATTGTGAGTGATGTGAGTCACCCCGCTCACTCTTTGTTTGATCTTCTGCCCTCTGGGAAGAGGTACAGGAGCCTGCTCTCCCGCACCACCAGACTCACCAACAGCTTCATACTCCAGGCTGTTAGGATCCTGAACTCTCTCCCCCTTTCTGCGTAGCGTCCTGTACTTTGCGCTATGCTTACTGTCTGCTGTATGCACACTGGCTCAGTTTTGCCCCTCTTATTTATTGTGTTATTTGTTTATTATTTATTCATCACTCATATTATTTATTTATTATTTATTGTTTGTGCCTTCTTGTTTTTATTTTGTGTCGTCTACTTGTATGTCTATCGTGTACCATGTCTCGTCACCGTGGGATAGAGGAAACGGAACTTTGGTTTCTTTGTGTGTCTTGACATATGAAGGGATTGACAATAAAGCAGACTTTGACTTTGATATCGGCTCTATTGATAATCTCACAAATGAATTCAATGCGACGTTGTTAAATGCCATCGACTCTGTGGCGCCGCTACGTCTGAAAACTCGCCGTAGATTGCCTACTCCGTGGTTCACAGATGAAACACGTACGCTTTAAGCAATTATGTAGAAAGCATGAGCACAGATGGCGTTTAACCAAACTTGAGGTTTTCCATCAGGCATGGCAGGACAGCCTCCTGAAATATAAAGATGCGCTCGTCGATTGAATCCGTTAAGGATAAGATAAAGAATACCATTCCAATCGCTCAGTTGAGACCGCCGATTACCGGCGCTGATCATCATGCAGTAACCCCCTCAAATTTTAAAGCGTTTCCCTTGAAATGCTTACTCAATAGGTTAGTGCGGCTAAACAAACACGTTAACTCGACCCGCTTCCAGCCAAACTACTTAAAGAATTATTTCAAATTTTAGGACCGTCCGTCTTAAATATAATTAATCGTCTGTCTCCTCTGGGATAGTGCCAACAGCCTTTAAAACCGCTATCATTTAACCGTTACTTAAGCGACCAAATCTTGACCCGAACTGTCTCAGTAATTATAGGCCAGTTTCAAACCTCCCATTCATAGCAAAACTTCTTGAAAAAGTAGTAGCGCAGCAGCTTATTGATTACATGGTCGCCAATAATCGATATGAATCTTTTCAGTATGGTTTTAGAGCTAATCATTCCACTGAGTCTGCACTTGCTAAAGTGACTAATGATCTCCTCATAGCTATGGATTCAAACACTTCATCGATATTGTTACTACTCGATCTTAGTTCTGCCTTCGACACTGTAGACTTCGATATTTTATTAGAGCGTCTTAAAAGTTGTGTTGGTATTTCAGGGTCAGCACGAGGCTGATCTATTCCTATCTATCAGACAGGACGCACCGAGTGGTCCATGGCAATAGGTCCTCTGAGCTCGATAATGTTAGGTGCGGTGTCCCACAGGGATCGGTACTTGGACCAATTCTATTTAATATTCATATGATTCCGCTTGGGGACATAATACGTAAATATAATATTAGTTTTCAATGTTACGCGGATGACACCCAATTATATATGCCGTTATCAATGACAGATCCGCGGGACTGTTGTAATCTTGAGGCGTGCCTTGCGGAGATCAAGCAATGGATGTCTCTCAACTTCCTTCGTCTTAGCCCAGATAAAACTGAGATGTTGATAAATGGTCCAACTCGTTATCAACACTTATTTAAGGAAACCATTATAACTATAGATAACCGTACTATCACTCAGAGCGATACTATAATTAATCTCGGGGTAATATTTGACCAAACTCTCTCCTTTCAAAAGCACATTAAGAATATAACCAGAATTGTGTTTTTTCACCTTTGTAATATTGCTAAGATTCGTCCGATCCTCTCGACCGGTGATGCAGAAACTTTTATTTATGCGTTCATCACGTCGCGCCTGGACTACTGTAATGCATTATTCTCTAGTCTTCCTAAGTCCAGCATCAAAAGTCTACAGTTAGTACAAAATGCTGCTGAAAGGCTGCTCTCACAGACAAGAAAATCTTATCACATTACCCCAATATTAGCCAACTAACATTGGCTCCCGGTCCATTTAAGATGTGACTTCAAGGTTCTTCTATTAACCTATAAATCACTGCATGGCTTAGCACCTTCATATCTCGTCGACCTAGTAGTTGTTCCTTTTGTTCCGTTTCGTAACTTTCGTTCGCAAAACGCTAGTCTTTTAGTGACACCGAGGGCCAAGAAAATGTCTGTAGCGCAATGCCCTACCAATGGATATTAGAACTGCTACCTCACTAGAGACATTTAAGACACTTTGAAAGACCCATTTCTATGATATGGCCTTTAATTAACCTGTAGTGGCCGATTCGGCTGGAGTTTGTTTTCGCTCCACGATGCTGAGCAATGAGCACAGGGCACACTACAGGACGTCGTGCCCTAAGGCCTCCCTCGTGAAGTCTGTTTCTGACTGTTTGGGCGGAGACATTCACACCAGTCAGACATTCACTGAGACTCGGTTGACCGTCAACATTCCGGACTCTGCTGTACATCTGGAGCGGCTAGCGTGCTATCGGGCGGACCGGGCCATTGTACAAGGGGGAAAATCTCGAGGAGGTGGAATATGCGTCTACATCCGTGACGAATGGTGCCGGGACTCTGTGGTGGTATGCAAGCACTGCTCGCCACTTGCGGAGTTTGTGATCATTAAGTACCGTCCTTTTTACCTGCCAAGGGAATTTACCGCGATTCTGCTAGTCGCGGATTACATTCCGCCTGCCAACGTCGAAGGCGACAGGATCGCGGCTCTTAGTGAACTGTACCAGGGTGTCAGTGAACAACAGACAGCGCACCCTGACGGTTTCACCATTTCGCTGGGGATTTTAATCATGCTAACCTGAAGTCTGTTTTTCCGAGGCTTCACCAGCATGTTAATTTTCCGACACGTGGCGACAGCTTCCTGGACCTGGTCTACTCTTCGCATAAAGGAGCTTTCAAAGCCGCCCCCCTCCCCCACCTTGGACTTTCTGACTATATCACCGTTATGCTTTTGCCCGCATACAGACAAATGGGGAAAGCATCCAGACCGGTTCGCAAGCGGGTCCGGGTGTGGCCTGAGGGTGCCTCTGATGCGCTTCGTGACTGCTTTGGCTGACTGGGATATGTTTAGGCGGGCTGCCTATTGCGACGATCGGACAGACATTAAGGAGTATACTGACTCTGTTTCCTCCTACATCACGAAGTGCATTGATGATGTGACTCACTCAAAATCCATCGTCACTCGGGCTAACCGGAAGCCATGGCTGACAGGGGCTGTCTTCAGGCTGCTGAGGGCCAGGGACAAAGCCTTTAGAGCAGGGGATGAGGCTGGCTTGAGGACTGCGAGGGCCGGCCTGTCCCGGGGCATCAAGGAAGCGAAGAGGGCGTTCTCTTGCAACATTACCGCCCACGTCAAAGACGGCAGGGACGTACGGAGCCTTTGGCAGGGCATTCGGACCATCACGGACTACAAGCCCGCACCGCAGAGCTGTGCAGGCGACGTCCGTCTGCTAAATGATCTTAACCGCTTCTTTGCTCGCTTCGACGCTCAGAACAGCACTTGCCCGCTGAAGGCCACTCCCCCTTCACACGAGCAGCCCCTATGCCTCTCTGCCGACAGCGTGAGGAGGGTGCTTGCCGCTATCAACATCCGTAAGGCGGCGGGCCCTGACAGCATCCCGGGTCAAGCGCTGAATGACTGCGCTGGGGAGCTGACGGGTGTCTTCACGGACATCTTTAACATTTCCCTGCAGCAGGCCATCGTGTTTCACGGCTGCCACCATCGTACCTGTGCCGAAGAAACCTGCTCCGTCCTGCTTCAATGACTACCGCCCCGTGGCACTTACGCCCATCATCATGAAGTGCTTTGAGCGGCTTGTCATGGAGCACATCCGATCCGTTCTCCCCCCCCATCATAGACCCCTTCCCGTCTGAGAATGCCATCTGCTCTGCCCTCCACTCGGCCCTCACCCACCTGGAGAGAAGGGACTCGTATGTGAGATTTCTGTTTGTGGACTTCAGTTCTGCCTTCAACACCATTGTGCCGCAACGTCTCATCTGCAAACTCGACAAGCTGGCCCTCAGTACCCACTTCTGCAACTGGCTACTGGACTTCCTCTGTCAGAGGCCACAGGTGGTACGTGTTGGCGACAAAATCTCCGCCAGAATCACGCTGAGTGAGCACAGGGGCCCCCCAAGGCTGCGTGCTCAGTCCGCTGCTCTTCACCCTGCTGACGCATGACTGTACTGCAACCTACAGCGACAACCGCATAGTGAAGTTTGCTGATGACACGACTCTGGTGGGTCTCATCACCAAGGGAAACGAGACTCAATACAGGTTGGAGGTTGACCTTCTGACCACGTGGTGCAGGGACAACAACCTCCTGCTGAACGTCGACAAGACCAAGGAGATTGTTGTTGACTTCCGGAAGGGTCAGACCCAACACCTGCCGCTGACCATCAACGGTGCTGTGGTGGAGAGAGTGAGCAGCGCCAGGTTCCTGGGGGTGCACATCAGTGAGGATCTCTCCTGGTCCACCAACACCGCGTCACTGGCGAAGAAGGCCCAGCGCCGCCTGTACTTCCTGCGGAAACTCAGGCGAGCGAGCGCTCCTCCGGCCGTCATGACTACATTTTACCGCGGCACCATTGAGAGCGTCCTCTCCAGCTGTATTGCTGTATGGGGTGGTAGCTGCACTGACTACAACATGAAGGCCCTGCAGCGCATAGTGAACACGGCTGGTAAGATTATTGGTGCTTCATTCCCCTCCTTGAAAGACATTAACACCTCCCATCTCACCCGTAAGGCGACCACGATTGTGAGTGATGTGAGTCACCCCGCTCACTCTTTGTTAGATCTTCTGCCTTCTGGGAAGAGGTACAGCAGCCTGCGCTCCCGCACCACCAGACTCACCAACAGCTTCATACTCCAGGCTGTTAGGTTCCTGAACTCTCTCCCCCTTTCTGCGTAGCGTCCTGTACTTTTGCGCTATGCTTACTGTCTGCTGTATGCACACTTGCTCCGTTTTGCTCCTCTTATTTATTGTGTTATTTATTATTATTTATTCATCACTCTTATTATTTATTGTTTGTGCCTTCTTGTTTTTATTTAGTGTCGTTTACTTGTATGTCTATCGTGTACTATGTCTCGTCACCGTGAGATAGAGGAAACGTAATTTCGGTTTCTTTGTGTGTCTTGACATGTGAAGAGATTGACAATAAAGCAGACTTTGACTTTGAAATAGGTCAAGTCCAAGTCAAGTCCTTAAATAGGTCAATTGGTCAAGTCAGTAGCCTGCTGGAGGTCATTCTGCAGGGCTCGGGCAGTGCTCAACCTGTTCCTCGTTGCACAAAGCAGCAGATATCGGTCCTGCTGATGGAATGAGGACCGTCTACGGCCCTGTCCAGCTCTCCTAGAGTAACTGCCTGTTTCTTGGAATCTCCTCCATGCTCTGGAGATTGTACTGGGAGACGTATAAAATCTTTTTGCAAGAGCACGCATGGATGTGCCATCCTGGAGGAGTTGCACAACTTCAGGAGGGTTAAGAAGTCGCCTCATGCTCCCAGTCGTGATAATGACTCTAGCTAAAGCCAACACTTGTGGAAAAACAGAGGGAGGAACTTGAAATGGCCTCCACGTGCAAAACCAGTCCTGTTTTGGGGACCATCTCGTTGTTGCCCCTCTAGTGCACATGCTGTTAATTCCATCAACACAAATGCAGATGAAACTGATTAACGACCCCCTCGTACCTGACCAAAACCTTATCAGAAAAGTCTAATTTAATTCATGCCATACCCTGATAAAAAACTGTTCCTTTAATTTTTTTGAGCAGTGTATATTATTTAGTTTTTTATATTCAACCCTGCGCATCTTCGCTCCGCAATTGTGGTATAAAAAAGGGAACGTTAGTGTAAAAATTTGCTGGCTGAGAACAGATTGTTGGGTTTTCAGTTATTTATAATGAGGGAAATTGCTTCGGAACTCAAAGTTTTGCTTCTCAACGCTCCTTCTGGAACAAATTGGTGTCGAGAACCGAAGTGTATAGGTGAATATCCCCTAAATTAACAAACACCCTGAACTAGATTTCTTAAAGGGAGAGCATTCATATTACTCTGCACGAGAGGCTGTGTGGTAGGGGGGGGGGGGGGGCAGCCATAAGCCTCACTGAAACACTCAGCAGATAAACAGATAATCTTAAAAACAACTGTACACTTAAGGAGAAAGCTGAACCGTTTAGCACATTTAAGCATGATTATATGGATGTGGCTGAACACGACACCAAATCGAGACCAAACTTTACTAATCAAACTACTCTAATTACTAGGGGGAGACAGTGGAGCCTCAACAAGAATTAAATTAGGTCAGTGCTTCTGTAGGGCCAGAAGAGAATGGCTTGCTGGCCCTGATTGTAGGATCAGTGTTTGCTTGCAGATTGTAATGGGTATATCTTTTCCAAACAAAAATAGTCTCAGATTTAAGATTGCCTGTAGTGCTTGGTTTTTCATGTACTGTGAAGGCGCTTGTATTTTAACAATTTAGCAGGTAAGGCATTTGATTAGCCACTAGATGGCAATGTTGGAACGGAGGATGTTGTTATAATTTTTCAGTTTATTCCTCACGAGGACTGACAGGCAACGGCATATATACACGTTGTCAGGTTGTCCCAGAAAGATGTGTACACCTTTTAGCAGCTGATAATTCAAAAGTTTGTTTTTTCTTTGCAGATTAAACCCATCGATCCAAATGATGGCAGCCAGACTAAACTTTGAAGAAAGAAAATGTATTCTAAAAAAATTTGTATGTATGTATGTATGCATGTATGCATGTATGCATTTATGCATGTATGCATGTATTACACTTTTGACTTTATTAGATAGGATTTTGGGTTGTATAGTAAATCTTTGACACACAACTAGTCTTGGAACTTTCGCACATGGCTCCGATTAGTTTAGTTTACCTGTAAAACAAAACCGAGGGTGAACACTTCTCCTTCCGTGTTATGTTAAGTAGAGAAAGGGATCAACAAATTGGGGGAAACCAAGCTAGGAAGTAAAGTTTTGTATTGCGGACCAGGTTGACCGATTATGGAAAGCAATTCGCGGCCGAAGACAGAAATTTGCCATGGGTAAGTGTTTTATCTGACGAGAGACAACTCCGGAAACAATTCACGCATAGAATGGAGCTCCCCGTCAGTTGACAAAATACACGCTTTTTCTTGAAGGCACGATTACCATGTTTGCAAACCTTTTAAGGCCGAATCTTGTCAATGGGCTGATCTCTACAGCTGCACAACCAAAAAGAGGGAAGACTACCTGGAATGGCCCGAGTACTTCATGGCTGTGGCATTCTTGTCAGCTCAGAGAAGCAAAGACCCGAACTCACAAGTGGGTATTGTGTCACAATTTAAAATGGTAAAGAAATATGAATAAGGACCAGGCGAGCATGACCGTCGTTACGTGGGCTTTTTTTTTTTTTTTTTAATACAGTCAAAACTCGGTTTTCGAACGTCCCGGAATTCGAACAAAAAAAAAAAAATCGAAAGTTTTTTGCTTCGGTCATGCCTCCAAAGAAAGCAAGTGAGAGCAGTTAAGCCATCCTAAAACTCAAATACGCTCTTAAAGCAATGCGACAGTGAGCGCCCGGCGCCCTTTGGTTGCGCGATCGGACCAAATTAAGCTCCCTGCGCACTGAGATCCACTTAAATTTTAGAAAGTACATCAGGACTTTAAAAATATTTTCTAAATTTCAGCAATGGCTCTGTCACAATAATGCGACCAGCACGGTGCAGATGCGCAGTCGGCGGCGCGCTACGGTTGCACGTTCGGCGTTGCGCTGCAGTTGGGTTTTTTTTTTAGTCTTGGAACGGATTAATTTTTTTTCCATTATTTGTAATGGGAAAAATAGAGTCGGAATTTGACCAATTCGCTTCTGGAACGGATTGTGATCGAAAACCGAGGGTTGACTGTAATTCCTTACGTCATCTGGAGCAGGTATTCATGGGAAAAAAGAGGCACCAGATCCTTGAAAACCAAAATTTATTATTATATTGGAAATTGGTGTATTGTTCAATTTCTCGAATGATCCATAGGATAATCGGCTTCATAAAGGTTCATTAATGACAGCCCTAGTTATTTTTGTAATTACAGGTGGGGGCCTGTATAGTGAACCAGGAGAATAAGATTGTTGGCATTGGCTACAATGGAATGCCTAACGGCTGTGATGATGATCAGCTGCCTTGGGCTCGGTCGGCGGCTGATCGTCTGGACACTAAATATCCCTATGGTAATGTGTTACTTGAACAAAAATGGACTTGTCATAACAGCATCAATTATTACATGACTTTATTCCAAGTGCTCACTCATGAGTGTACATTCTGTAGTATAGTTCCTTGCATGGCCTATTTGCTACGTTGCCAATGACGATTTGAAAATGAATTTGGCGAGATAAATATTTCCCAAGCTCGCTACTGTTAGGATACGGATTTTAGCTATTGATCTGACTCCAAATTGTGATCAACACTTAACACAAAAATTGCCATGTTCTAATCCACACACTGGCGCACCTAACAATTTTGCGAGTTCGTTCTGTCAAAGAGAAGACCAGTAGATCAATCAGACCGAATTTACCAATTGTTTAATCTTGTCAAAGCAAGCTAATACAGGCGCCTGGGTCTTGGGTCCTTAACACAAAAACTCGTGTGCCTTCGTGACCAGAAAGACGACACACTCTTCCGGGTTGCCCAGTTTTAAAGAAACACAATATGAATATTCAAACATGCAAAATATTGTGTGGTGATTGGTCGATGGTCTGTGGTCATCTCCTCCTCGTTTGGGTTTTCCCCTGCTCAGCACACGTGTCTGGACCACAAAGACGAGTTGTTTTTCGCGTTCCCATCGGCCTTGAGATATGCTCCCTTTCTGGACCTCCTGTTCCACAATACTTTGAAGAAAACAAATTCATGTAGCCTGCACATTCCTTTCCACTTATTAAGCGACCACACTACTACTAGAAATTATATTGATATGGTTATATGTGTCTAACGGAGCCTTAATCAAATGTGTTTGCAAACTGCCGAAAGTACATTTCCCTTTATTCCCTCTCATGACCTCATTTATGAGGTCATCACCCGTTACTCTAGCAAGCAGCGACCAGCATGCTGTCGGTCCTTTCTTCCCGCCTGGGTCAGTCGGCCCCCTGGCGCTGTGTTGTTGGGGATGAAAGTACAACATGCATCACCAAACATTCCGCACACACCATGTTCCTTAGCCAATAGCATGTCCAACGCAATTCTATTTTGGAACGACATCAATGCCAATTGTTCATGGACCGCTGTAAATGATACATTTTTATTGGGGGTGATCCATAGGAAAATGCTTTTGAATCCCGAGGACACTTGATTAACGAGTTCATACTTATCTGGCACACCTATGGCGTCAATATATGTTGGATCGTTGTCGCTCAACCATGGGGGCAAAACGTCTCTTTTGGCTCACTTCAGGAGCCCCGCCAGTGGGGACTCCATGTTCCAATTGAGATTCTGTGTTTCAATGGGGACAACCACTACAGGCATTATCAAAGACACGAGGGCACAGATACCCTATGCATCCTTTGGGAAGTGATGCTATAATTTGTTGTCACCACACCACAACCAGTTGTCACTGGTCTTCCTCTGCTCCTTCCATCACTGCTAGTTGAATTCTGGCATGTCCTGTTAAAGCTTAAAAACAAGTGGATTTGGAAAAAAACTTTGGATATCAAAATTACAAATTGAAACCTACTCACCCATTTGTATTTTACAACCTACTCACCCAATTCTATCTTACCACATACTCACCCATTTCTATTTTACCACTCCCCCTTTTGACACATTCACCCAATGTGTCATTATGTATCAAAAGGAACCTGCAAATCGTCCCCTCTCATCACCACACTCATTATAGTCAGGCCCGCGGAACCTCTAGCTCGTCCACCACACGCTCGGCAACACAAACAAAAACCATCGCACTCCTGTCAGTGAGCTTATAGCCCTGCTGACAGCGGACATTTGTACAAAAACAGACATCAAGTATCAGAATAAAAACAGTCATAAAATGAATCCTGGCGCCCGCGGATCATGTCCTGAAAACCATGTCATCAACAAGTTCATCATAAAAACCAAAAGGGCAAGGGTTAACATATTCTTGTAAATTCAATACAAACTTTCCCCGAACGCAATCGACAACCTGCAAGAACGAAAACAAGTTACGCAAGCAGCGCGCAATCCGCTCCTTGGCTGGTGGCTGTTGCTGCTGCTGCAAAAAATTAAGTCACACAGAATAACAAAGCAGAGCGTGCACTTTTCGCAAGCAAGCTCAAGCGTCAAACATTTGGTCACTGTCCACCTAGTCCGTCACCCCGTCGGGTGAGCTCAAAGTCGTCACACGTCAAATCGTCCAAAGTCTTAATGTTCGATACTAATTCTGTCTTGTCTAACCATATTACTGAAATGGGCCTTCTCCATCGCACTGTTTTGTTGTCGATGGTGCCCCTGAGTAATCCTAAACCCATATTTAGTCTAAAATTAGTCCTGATCAATCGTACTTTTTCAAATCTGTAGTATCTTTATATTTTTCAGGTGAGAGGAATGTTATCCTCTGCTGTGATCACATCACCCCAACTTTGAATCATGTCAACCATTCACAATACACAAACACCACACCACAAGCACAGACTTGACATTCATACACCATTACAGACAAACTGTCATCCCACAACACACACATAAAAACATACAATATTAAATTATAAAAAACAACCGTCCCTACGCAAAATTTTCTCCTCAATTAAAATTTCCCTTTTTTATTTTAAATCCAAAGTTAATATCTAATTGTCTGGTTTCCTGTCCTCTCCTCGTTTGCCAATATGCATAATGCTGGAACATGATTTAACTCCCCAGTTAGTTTGCTCACATCTCTCACTTAGACTATTTGACACTTTGTGTTGAGCTGTAACTTCAATATTTCCACATTCCCATATTTCTTCCACTAAACAGTTCCATTTTGCTTTCCGTTTAAATTCATCCCTCCAAATAACTACCTCTGGCAAAGAACCAACAATTTATAGAGCACTCCCTTTTACTGTTACCTTGTTCCCTCAGTCATCTTCTCACAAGCATAACTGACCCTCCTAAAAAAAATAATGATACCGAATATAATGTTTAAAAACAATATACACAGCTTCCTCCTGCCACTTACGCTATCACCTTGAAGATTATCGTTCTCATTTTTGTTGATGCCAATTCTTAAAATTAAATGCTTACTTTTGATAATGGAGTCACGCTATATCACAAAGTTTGAAAACCTTCCACGCTCCCCCTTTCTACCTATCAAAACCAATTAGGAATATTTTTGCTGTCATGATCATCATTGTGGCCCTCACACTTATTGTTCTTGTACTTTAAATTGTCAATTTTTGTACATTTGAAGCCCTTTGAGACTTGCTTGTGGGCTATATAAATAAACTTGCCTTGCCTTGACTTTATCATTATTCAACTTCTTCTGCGTTCTTCTGCCTCTTTTTTATTTATTCATTTTTTAACTTAACTACTTCTACGAATTCATCTGATTCACCTCATTCCACTTTTAACACATTCCAAATATTCATGCCAAATATTCTAAATATTTACGATTTTTGAGAAATTTACAAATTTTAACCCAATATTTCACCATTCATTCTTCATGGCACATTCAATATTTCTCATTTTCTTCCACATAATTCCTCCAATTAACCTTCTTTCACTTTCCAATTCACCTTCTCTCACTTTCTAGCTTAAAATTTCACATTTTCACTTTCAACATTGCGGTAACATTTTGCAAAATTTCCTTTTTCCCTTCTAATTTCTAATTATTTTTTCACTGACTCAACCCTTTTCAATTTTTTTTAACTACCGTTTTTTTCCGTGTATAGTGCGCCCCCATGTATAGTACGCACCCCTAACAATGGCATGCTGATGCTGGAAAAAAGCTTGTACCCATGTATAATACGCACCCAATTTTTATGAATTTTTTTTAATTTTTTTTTAAATTTTTTTTTTTTTTTTTTTTTTTAAGTCCCAAAGATCGTCACACACGCAGGGAGGCAATGGGTCCCATTTTTAAAGTCTTTGGTATGGTCTTAACTAGGCTGGATGTCATTTTTTTTGTTGGCGTTGATTTCTCCGACTGCCCCTAAACGCACCACCGCGCTCCGTGCGCGCATGGGCTGCGGACGTGAAAAAGGCGGCTCTGTATGGGAGAGACGTTGAAGAGGAATAAAAACAACCTTGGAAACCAAAACTTGCCCCTCGTCGTGACTCGGAGCCGCAACAAATGTTTCGGATTTGTGTAGGGTACATTGTGACAGACGGCAAACTAGCAGGTGATCGAGCGAGCGTCTGATACAAGAGCATTGCGGTCGTATGGAGCGTGTTTGAAATGAACAGCAGAGACGAAAGGAACAAGGCAAAGTGTTGTGAAATAAAATATTACCTGTAATACGCATTTTGTTATTTGCTGATTGAAACTGCTAATTAAACTGTGAATTGAAACTAATAGGTGGAGAACTGAACTCTCGCTCTTTATATAGCTGACGTGTCTTGCGCAACCGTTCTGCGCATCTGTAATGGCGGCCTCCGTATGACGTCCGGTCCGCGATGGAGATTAAAAAACAAACAATATTTGACAATAACACACCATCGAGGATTGCACCATCGCATCAAACGATGTGTCGTCAATTATGAATTTTACTAAGTGTGTTGGGCAGGATGGCTGAATGCGATGCGCGATTGACAACAAACAAGAAGAAAGGTGAGTTTTATTTCGGGGGAGATTTGTCATGTCTCGTCCCCAGTTTTGCTATGTGTCTAGGTTGCCATAGTTTCTGTTCGTGTCACCCCGCTCTTCCTGTGTCACCTCAATCGATGTAACGTGTTTTGTATTTAAGTCCTGTCTGCCCCTCGCTCACCGTTGGATCATTGCATGTGTTACTGTCATTCTGTTCCTGTCTTTGGTAATGTCACCCTGTCTTTTTGTTCCACGACTTTGTCGGTCAGTCCTGTTGTTGGTTTTGTTGTACCATGACTTTATTTAAAAAAAAAAAAAAAAAAAAAAATAAAAAAAAAAGAAATTTAATTTTTTTTTTCTTTGTACCCATGTATAATACGCACCCCAGATTTTAGGACAATAAATTAGTAAAATATTGCGCACTATACACGGAAAAAAACGGTATTCATCTTATGCCTACCTATTCCAAAACTTCCCACTTGTGAAAAATCTTAAATTTTCAACTTTAAAATTCACGCCCAATTTTACAAAATTCTTTCGATATTTTCATCGATTTTCTGACCAATTCAACACGTTCTAAATTTAAACATAATCTTGTACCATTCCCCGAATTTGTATTCAGCCTCTTTGCCTTCACACACAATTTCTCCAGAAATTACAAATTCTAATTATTATTGTTAATCCTCCGTGACCCTCGTAAGGACAAGCCGCACCAGTAATGGATGGATGGATGGATTGTTAATCCTAACCCTAAGTGCCGATCATAAAATAAATAAATCAATTGTCGCAAGGGTCATGTCACTGTATTTGTTATTTAAAGCCCTACTGTACCCTTTTTAAAAGTAGTGCCCTGTATTACTATTTTGCTGTCGTATGATTTATTATTATTAGTGCATCTTCACTGTCCATATCTATGTATTTTGTTGTTATCCCCGTTCTAGTGTCAATAAGCAGCCTTATTATTCCCTCTTTTATCAAAACTCCTCAGATATGTCCGCCCCAGCACCCAAACACACTTCCATCCCTTTTGTCCCACACTCCACCAACTTTGTAATGCTTCAGCAGTCTTTAGCAATGTGTCCAGTTTGACTTCATGTGACTCATGCAAGTCTTTAGCAGCCTCTCCTCTTAGATTCTCATGATGATGATTCAGGGCTGGATCATCCGCCACTCTCAAATGCGTTTATCTTGTCTTTGTTCTTTCAGTCCATTTTCTTTTTGATCTGCAACTGTGTGTATTCCACCAACTGTATAGTTCTTGTCCTGTGAAAAGCTGTGCTTGCCCCCTTCAAGCATGATAGCAGTTTCTGTTGTTCTCCCAAAGGTCAAAGGTGTCTCATGACCAGGGACAGTCCTCTGTTGATTTTGAGACAGCCAGTGGAGTAAGAGGACTCAGTTCAGGAATCGTGCCACGCGCTAGGGAAGAACACACTGGGACACACTTTTAACAAAACTATCTTTGTGTTATCAGTCTTCCTGTGTAGTATTTGTTCCTTACACCCCAAAGCTTCCTATTAACATTTTGTATCCTAGTAGTTGCGCACACTCATCATCTTACTATCAAGCCGCCCTTATCAAATGCTTTTTTTTTTTTTTTTCTCTCTTCTGAGCAATCCATCCACTCTACCCATTAACACGGCTAAAATCCTCGTTCCAATGTTTGTCATCAAATAAAATTCCGAAATCTTTTGTAATAAACTGTAATATAATTTAACAATCTACCAACATATGCGGTGAATGTTATTGTTCAATCTATAGGTCATACAGCGCCTGTGACACTCCTCCTTGATTTACCATCTCATAAGTTATTGTTGTCAGCAGCGCTAAATGATAGTGCTCGAAAGTGAATGTCTTATCGCCCAATTTAAAACACATGCCACATTTGAGCTAGTATTTATTCATTTATTTATTTGCCATCCTCATGTTAGCTGGCATATGTCAGAATTAAAATGTAATTTTGCTTTTAATTTTAAGTCTTTCAAAACTGCTATATCCTTACTGCACCGAAATAAACTTTTAAATATATCTTTAAAAACAACCAAAACAATCTATGCTCCTGCACAGACTCTTAAAAGTGGCACCCAAATGCCAGACTACAAATACTCCTTCACTATCACATAAAACAGTCTACTTAGCTAAACACTGTCATCACCTACTAAATTAATGGCCTGCAAGTACAATGTTGTTGCTGTGGTCCCTCAAAACATGTGACTAGAATTTGGATAGTTATTAACTCCCATCAATTGAACAATTATCTCATCACTATTTACAAGTTAGCCCCCCTCTCTTCTCTCACTTCTCCTCAACATTGTATCAATGTTGACGTCACAATCTGGCCAGGCCCGCACGTCCTGCTGGCCCCCACCCTTGCCGGTATGAGCCGAACGGGCCCCCTCCTTTCTTGAACATTCTCTGATCCATCCCATCTTCCTCCTCACACGCCCGCAACCACACATGTGCACATAAACGCACACACAGCGAGCGTGCACACAACCGCACATACACACACGCATCCGCACGGCACGCACGCCAATACACAAAGTGCTCGCGCAGAGCTCAGACGAACGACGATAGACTGACACAAACTTTTACAGAGATTACGCACATACACAGAACACACAGACAAAGGGATTCAAATCCATCTCTCATGTAGCTCACGATTTGCGCTTCCACATCAGCATACATTCCTCTCAATCTCACTCCATTCATTCTTCTCATCACACACACACTCCCCCCAATTTGGTTGCACATTTTAGATATTTTAGCGGTCTGGTCTCTCACAGGAGGAACTGTTACCACCGGATACTTTTTGAGGAGGCCTCACTTCTCCTCGGGGATCTCACAAGCACCCCAGCTATTTGAATGCGATCGTCACCGCACCCTTGTCCGCCACGACGAAGCGAAACAGAGGAGTCCGCACTCCCACCACGGAATTTAACTGTTTCTAAAAGAACAGAGGAGCCCGCACTCCCACCACGGAATTTAACTGTTTCTAAAAGAACAGAGGAGCCCGCACTCCCACCACGGAATTTAACTGTTTCTAATTGCTTGCACACCTTATTTGATCTGAACGACAGTCTCCTCTTAAATTTCCTCTTTCAATTTGCAGAATTTCGACATATAGTAACAGGTATTCTGCTTACCTTATCATTTAGGAGACGTCGTACCAGCTCAACGTTGTGCGCTTATTAGAGATGCACCGATCCGACTTTTTCAGTTCCGATACCGATACTGATGCCGTGGCTTTGCGTATCGGTCGATACCCGATACCGATCCGATATTATGGTTGATTTTTTTTTTTTTTTTTAAACGTTTATTTCGAACATTAAAGAAATACAAGAAAAAAATAAAAATACAGAAAAATGATAACTCCATAATACAATAGAATATAAAAGAAAAAAGATATTGCATCATAATTTTCCTTTATCGTAAAATCATATTTGTTCAAAAAGGGAGTAGAAGGAAGCCTAAGCTTATCTGACTCTACCCCATGTAACTACATGTTTCTATTTAATTCTGTCAAGAATTTGTCCATAGTCAATATATTAAAGAAAGAAAAAAAAACATACATATATATATATATACATATATATATATATATACTTACATACACACATATATATATATATACATACATACACACATACATATATATATATATATATACATACATATATATACACATATATACACATATACATACATATATATACCATATATTTTCTCATTAAAATACAAAGCAACTTAAACAACTTCACAGCATGTTACGGTATCCCGTCAATATTTTGTCCTTATACATTTTTTTAAACTTAGGTAAGGTACTACAGTTCTTTAATTCGTCACTGCTGGTGTTCCATAGTTCCACACCTCTAACTGTTATACAATGTAACTTTAAGTTTGTTCTCACCAAATCTCTTTTAAACATACGTGTTCCTCTTAAATAATGGGTACTTTCCCTCCACTCAAACAACCTCTGGATACTGTTTGGTAATTGATTATTTTTTATTTTGTACATGAGTTGGATGGTTTTAAAGTCGACTAGGTCGTTGTATTTCAGTGAGTTCAATTTAATAATTGAACTCACTGAAATAATAATTCCGATTTTATTTAAGAAGCTACATAACTCTACATGTGGAACAGAAAAGACCAAAGGCAATGGCATCAGGCAGACTACACAGTTCTTTGCTCTAAATTAGGGGTGTCCAAACTAACGGTCCAGTTTTTATTGGCCCGCAGCAAATTCTGAAAACATAATTGAATATGACCCGCACAAGAAGCTTGAGCTCAGCTTCTCAGTTTCCACACTAGATGGAGCCCGCCACACAAAGCGTTTGACGTCCCATTAACACCCCCCCGGAAGAGAAGCGAACACGCAGCGTTTGACATCCGATTAGCCTCCCCCCCCCCCCCCCCCATTCGGGAGAGAAGCGAACGCGCAGCCTTTGACGTCCCATTAGCAACCCGAAGAGAAGCGAACGCGCAGGGTTTGACGTCCGCTTAGCAACCCGGGGAAGAGAAGCGAACGTTCGCTCCATGTTTGCGTTTGTTTAGAAAACTCTCGTGGCATGCGGCTCACGTGCTGCTAGCGTATGACGTAGCCCGCGTCCCAATAGATTAAGGAAAGTATCGGCTCACAGATCGGCTGTATTTTCCGATACCCGATCCATCTATTTTGTTGATATCGGGACCGATATCCGATCCAGATATCGGATCGGTGCATCTCTAGCGCTTATTCCTTATTCCAACGGTACGCCGACCGGGAGACAGCTGTCCCAGACTAACTGTCCGATGACTTGGACACAGACCACGAGTTGTCAATAACCCTTCTCTTGACATCACGTCAGGGTCACCAAGAAACTGTTAGGATACGGATTTTAGCTATTGATCTGACTCCAAATTGTGATCAACACTTAACACAAAAATTGCCATGTTCTAATCCACACACTGGCGCACCTAACAATTTTGCGAGTTCGTTCTGTCAAAGAGAAGACCAGTAGATCAATCAGACCGAATTTACCAATTGTTTAATCTTGTCAAAGCAAGCTAATACAGGCGCCTGGGTCTTGGGTCCTTAACACAAAAACTCGTGTGCCTTCGTGACCAGAAAGACGACACACTCTTCCGGGTTGCCCAGTTTTAAAGAAACACAATATGAATATTCAAACATGCAAAATATTGTGTGGTGGTTGGTCAATGGTCTGTGGTCATCTCCTCCTCGTTTGGGTTTTCCCCTGCTCAGCACACGTGTCTGGACCACAAAGACGAGTTGTTTTTCGCGTTCCCATCGGCCTTGAGATGTGCTCCCTTTCTGGACCTCCTGTTCCACAATACTTTGAAGAAAACAAATTCATGTAGCCTGCACATTCCTTTCCACTTATTAAGCGACCACACTACTACTAGAAATTATATTGATATGGTTATATGTGTCTAACGGAGCCTTAATCAAATGTGTTTGCAAACTGCCGAAAGTACATTTCCCTTTACTACTCATGTGAAGAGCGGATTTGTTTGATAAAACTCTCCTTATGGAAATGGTCTCAAAAGCTGTCATATTGACATGAAAATGTCCGTTTGCGAATCAGATAATCCCACATTTCTAAATGGGGCCAGTGATGCATATGATTGACGATTGTCATCACAATATGGCTTTCAATCCAATAGCATCATTTATAGTATATTCCACATTACAATGCCGATACATTGCTACTAACATAATATTGATAAGCACACTGCACCAACAATGTCTCAGTACCTGAGCCGTGGCAAACGACAAACAAAGTTTAGTTTTCCGTATCCGTGCCCACAAAAAAAGAAGCAAGATGACACAGCGAAACAAGCTTTTAACCGGGACTCAACTTGTCAAATAAAATCAGAGTGGTTCGACAAATTCCCAGGGATATGACATGGCATGGAGAAAGGAATTCTTTTTTGTAAAGCGTTTTTGAAAAGAAGCCATGGTTATTATATTACATTACTAAACACAGCATGATCGCACTTAAAGCTGGGTCTCCATAACATGGCTCATAGTGGTTTAAGACAGGGGTGTCCAAATATTTTGCAAGGAGGGCCAGATTTAATAAAGTGAAGGGGCCCGGGGGCCAATAGTTTTTTTAAGACATTTTTAACGACAAAAAATTCATGCAAATACACACTGTTATAAAACAAATTTCATTGTCACAATTGTCTTTATTTTTCAAATGACAAAAGAACCAAATATAAGCCATTCAGGCAGATGTGAACAACTGTAAAAACACAAATTCTGCCTTTCATTCATATCTGAAGAGTCGGATAACATTGAACAAACTGTTTGAAATACCTTACATTTACATGAGTTTAAAATTATTTTTTCCTCATGAACATTTTAAACAGGAGTTATAAGTACCGTTTTTGTCCGTGTATAATGCGCCCCCATGTATAATACGCACCCTAAAAATGGCATGTTGATGCTGGAAAAAAGCCTGTACCCATGTATAATACGCACCCAATTCTCTCTCTCTCTCTCTCCTTTTTTTTTTTTTTTTTTTTTTTTTTTTTTTTTATAAAGTCCCAATGATCGTCACACACGCATGGAGGCAATGGGTCCCATTTTTATAGTCTTTGGTATGGTCTTTAACTAGGCTGGATGTATTTTTTTTTGTTGGCGTTGATTTCTCCGACTGCCCTTAAAGGCACCACCGCAATCAGTCTAAAAGAGAGGAAAGTGACGTGCGGACGTGAAAAAGGCGGCTCTGTATGGGAGAGACGTTGAAGAGGAATAAAAACACCCTTGGAAACCAAAACTTGCCCCTCGTCGTGACTCGGAGCCGCAACAAATGTTTCGGATTTGTGTAGGGTACATTGTGACAGACAGCAAACGAGCAGGTGATCGAGCAAGCGTCTGATACGAGAGCATTGCGGTCGTATGGAGCGTGTTTGAAGTGAACAGAAGAGACGAAAGGAACAAGGCAAAGTGTTGTGAAATAAAATATTACATGTAATACGCATTTTGTTATTTGCTGATTGAAACTGCTAATTAAACTGTGAATTGAAACTAATAGGAAGAAAACAACTCTCGCTCTTTATATAGCTGACGTGTCTTGCGCATCCGTTCTGCGCATCTGTAATGGCGGCCTCCGTATGACGTCCGGTCCGCGATGGAGATTAAAAAACAAACAATATTTGACAATAACACACGATCAAGGATTGCACCATCGCATCAAACGATGTGTCGTCAATTATGAATTTTACTGACTAAGTGTGTTGGGCAGGATGGCTGAATGCGATGCGCGATTGACAACAAACAAGAAGAAAGGTGATTTCAAGTTTTATTTCGGGGGAGATTTGTCATGTCTCGTCCCCAGTTTTGCTATATGTCTAGGTTGCCATAGTTTCTGTTCGCGTCTCCCCTCTCTTCCTGTGTCACCTCAATCGATGTAACGTGTTTTGTATTTAAGTCCTGTCTGCCCCTCGCTCACCGTCGGATCATTGCATGTGTTACTGTCATGATGTGGTTTCTGTTCCTGTCTTTGGTAATGTCACCCTGTCTTTTTGTTCCACGACTTTGTCGGTCAGTCCTGTTGTTGGTTTTGTTGTACCATGACTTTCTTTAAAAAAAAAAATAATAATAATTTTGTACCCATGTATAATGCGCACCCCAGAATTTAGGACAATAAATTAGTTAAATTCTGCGCACTATACACGGAAAAAAACTGTAATATTTAATTTTCATTTAATTTTGACTAACAGCCCCGCGTGAAGAATCGCTGTTGTGATGCCATTTCAGCTCGGAGCTGCTTCACTTTATCAGCGCGGTTACTCCCTGTTAGCTTTTCGTATGTGTCAGCATGTTTAGTCTACTAGTGTCTCTTTAGGTCGAAATCCTTAAACAAGGCAATCGCTCTTTAGAAATTAGACAAACACCATTGCCTTGATTTTCAGCGAGGAAGTATTGTAATTCCCATTTCTCTTGAAAGCGACGGCCCTCAATGTCAACTGTCCTCGTTTTCTTTGCAGTCGCCATGGCAGAAATGAGCGGCGAGAGGTGGTGCTGCCACCCTTTGGTAATAGGAGTAATTACAGGTTCAAGTTTTTTTTTTTTTAAATTCAGTTTGACAGTGCAGGTGGTCCATAAATAATACATTATAAGACCGAAGATGCGGGCCATATGAAATCTGATCGGGGGCCAGATTTGGACATGCCTGGTTTAAGAGGTTCACCATCCAAAAAGCCGTAATAGTTCACTATAGTAGTGTATTGTTCATTTGAACTATTGTCATTTTATGCTGCTTTGACAAATGTATGAAACCTTATCTGTCAGCCCTTTTTTTTTTCTTCATTGTTTTGAAAAAAAAATCTTTCTATTTAATATTACATCATAGTCACATACAGCACCAATTCAACATTGAAAACAAACTCAAAAGTGCTTCTTGTTAATCAGCCAGACTCAGAACATACACAGGTGCATTATATTAATCACCGGGTTGTGTCCCACAGTGTGCCATGCAGAGCTAAATGCCATCATGAACAAGAACAGTGCTGATGTGAAGGGCTGTACCATCTATGTTGCACTGTTCCCCTGTAATGAATGTGCTAAACTCATCATCCAAGCAGGTTGGTAATGGTGTAATTTCTATTGGCTGATTGATGATGATTTTCTTTTGTTAGTGATGGATTTAAGTTGAAATGCTAAGAAAAATGCTGATTTATTTGGGGGGAAGGGCGGTTAAGTATTTGTTACTGGCTTTATGAAACTGCACTGAGAACTATTTTTACTCCCATAGTTAAATAGTGTAACAACAGTATTAAAAATGCTCTTTGCATGTCTAATAACATAGTTGTACAATGCCTTGAGATACGAGTTTAATTTGTTCCATGACCATCATTCAAACGACATTCCCTATTAAAATGAATAGAAATGCAATTTATCTGTCCCAGCCATAAAAAAAATCACATTTATTTTTGTTATGTCAAAAAAACATATATAAGTCGCTCCGGAGTACAAGTCGCATTTTGGGGGAAATTTATTCGACAAAATCCAACACCAAGAACAGACATGAACGAGCAACAACAGGCTAAACGATAGGTATGCTAACGTGACATAAACACAAACGAAGAGCTGAGAACGGGCCTGACGTAACATTCAGAGTTATTCAAAAAACTATTACATAAAAAACATGTTTATAAAACCATCTGTGTCACTCCAATTCATTAAATCCATCGATCGTCCTTTGTCAACAATGGGTGCGCGCCGCTGACGGCGCTTGCACTTCAAAATATTCCACAGGCCCATATAACGATATATAAATTATATATCAAATAACTATTGTATAAGCAATACTATTATTAAACCATCTGTGTCACTCTAAATCATTAAATCCATTGATCAAATTCCTCGTCCTTTGTCAACGCTGCGCGTGCGCCCTGACGTCAGCCTCGTCGTTATTCCACAGATCTAGTATATAACTATATTGTAGCGTTAACAAATTACAAGGAAAGACGTGGGTTTGGTAAATGGCTCTTTATTTAACAAAACAAGAGTTCAACGAGCTAACAACTACTGAACTGTAACAATAAAAACATACAAGTTGCTACACGAAATAAAATATATCAAATAACTATAACATAAATAGTTCACCACCACATGGCCCCAAGCACCGGTGTCGACTTCCAGGCGTGTGGCGGCGTGGACTTCCATCCCCGGAGGTGGCACTTCCAGCCACGGAGGTGGAAGAGAGCTCCATAGAATAGGACCGGGCGTGCGTAAAAGCTATGTCCGAGCCCCATCCACCATCCCCGGACAGCCACCCGGCCGAGCACCAGCCCTCGACTTCCATCCACGGAGGTGAAAGAGAGCTCCGTAGAGTAGGACCAGGCGTGCGTAAAAGCCATGTCAGAGCCCCATTTACCGTCCCTGGACGGCCACCCGACCGTGCGCCGGCCCCAGACTTCAATCCAGGGAGGTTAAAGAGCTTAGTAGAGTGGGACCGGGCGTGCGTAAAAGCCATGTCCGAGCCCCATCCACCGTCCCTGGACATCCACCCGGCCGCGCGCCGGCCCCAGACTTCCATCCACGGAGGTTAAAGAGAGCTCCGTAGAGTAGGACGTGCGTAAAAGCCATAATAGTTTTTCAAACCTTCTGTGTCACTCCAAATCATTAAATCCTTCAAACTCTGCATCCTCCGTGTCACTTACAAACAAAGCCGCTAATGATGCCGGTAGTACGTGGGGCCCTTGTCATCTTCGTCATCCCGTGATCAATCTTTGTCCTTTTTGTACACAACTGCCACGCCACGCTGCTGACGTCACTTGAAATTCAAATTACAGTAATCCTTTCGTTTATCACGGGTTCACCTTTTTTTTTTTAATTTTTGAAGAAATTCACATAAGTCGCTCCTCAGTATAAGTTGCCCCCCCACCCAAACTATGAAAAAAAACGCGACTTATAGTCCGAAAATTACGGTACTCTTATTTATTTTCTTATTTGTTTAATAAAATAAGAATGTTTCTGAAAGTCAATATGACTTAAACATTTTTACAAGTATTTAAAAATACAAAAAGTGTTTAATAAACAATAAAGTGTATAAAACTACAATAAAGGTTAATAAAAGTCTTGTGTGGATATTGTAGCAATATATTTACTCTTGTTTATTTTTTAAATAAGAATATTTCTGAAAATCTATTTGACTTTAAAATGTTTCCAAAAGTGTTCAAAAATACCAAAAAGCATTTAAAAGTACAAATACAATACAGTATTCAAAAATACAATAAAAGTTTCGTAAAAGACTTTAGTGGATATTGTAACAATATATTTTCTCAACATTGCGGATTTTCACCTATCACGGGTGGTCGTGGAACCAATTATCTGCGATAAACGAGTGATTATTGTAGACCCGAGACCTGTCTGGATGGAAGAAGTCACACATTTGTCTTCTGTCTTTTTACTAGCATGCAGCGTTTGATGACTTAAAGGACGCAAAGGGGTCTCCACATACGTATGTCTGGGTAGTCAAGCAATGAGAGTAATAATAACAAGACCAGACTTGCTCTGGAGAGTCAATGCCAGTAATTAATCATGAATATTACAACCTAAAGCTCAATTACTAGAGCCCTCACTGGTTAAAGCAGGGGTGTCAAACTCGTTTTTTTGACGGGCCGCATTGTAGTCATCGCTTCTTTCGGAGAGCCATTATGACTGTCAACCCAAATAAATGTATGAGCACCTCATATTATAGAAAGTAAAAGCTACAAAACAAACAAATAACTCATTTTCAAATCAGAAGAATAAAAACTGGTCAAATATTTAAAAAAAAGACATCATTAAAAGTGAAGACAATTTGCAATTCTAGTAATGACACACGAATTTGATGCACAATTTGACTTCGCGGGCCACATAAGATGATGTGGCGGATCGTATCTGGCCCCCGGGCCTTGAGTTTGACACCTGTGGGTTAAAGAGTCAAAAAACAAAGTCAGACATGTTGATAGCATTCTTCTACGAGGGAGGGACATCCTCTTATGCAAGGCTACCAAACAGCATGTTTAGGGATCCTGCAGTGTTGGCTTGATTCAGTGCACAAGATGAGGTAAGAGTTGGGGCAGGACATTTTGTCACCTCCACATTATGACAATTCCCTAAGCATCTGCTTGTTCCTGGTTGTGAACAACATTGCCATGTTGGCGCAACCTGTCACCCAAGCTGGCTCAGTGTGAATTCCCCCCCCCCCCCTAACATCAAAAGCGGAGAATTACTTCAAACAGAAAAGTAAACGTGAAATATCCTAAAATCCTTGAAATATGTCTTGTGACACCAGTCCGGGAATCTTTCTGACAATCATTGTACAGTATATTAATATATCAATGTATACTAAGAAGGCATGCAAATAGATTATTTGTACCGTAGTTTTTGGACTATAAGTCGCTCCGGAGTATAAATCGCACCAGCCATAAAATGCCCAAAAATGTGAAAAAAAAAAACATATATAAGTCGCTCCGGAGTATAAGTCTCATTTTGGGGGGCAATTTATTCGACAAAATCCAACACCAAGAACAGACATGAACGAGCAACAACAGGCTAAACGATACGGTATGCTAACGTCACAAACGAGGAGCTGAGAACGGACCTGACGTAACATTCAGTTTATAAAACCATCTGCGTCACTCCAGTTCATTAAATCCATCGATTGTCCTTTGTCAACAATGCCGTGTGCCGCGCCGCAGTTCAAATGATTCCACAGGCCCATACAACAATATATATAAACTATATTTTAAATAACTATCACATAAACAACAATATTATCAAACCATTTGTGTCACTCCAAATCAGGGGTCACCAAACTACGGCCCGCGGGCCGAATACGGCCCACGGGACCGTTTAATCCGGCCCGCCAACCCTGAACAAATTGTATTATTAAACTTTTTTTTTTGGTCATTTTGCCTGCAATGACTGCGTTTCCCCAGTAGATGGGGAAGCGCTCGCCCGCGCATTTACTACCGGAAGCCGTGTCAGAAAGCTCGGTGCACACTCACAAGTGCGTGTACGGACATGGCGCACTCGCGCTCTATTTGTATCAGTCCCGAATTTAGAGCGTGGGCTGTGACAACAGCATTCTTGTAATTTGCGCGCTGAGCTTTCAGATGCAGTTTCAGCCACATGAACGTCAAAATCTACCCGTCACAGATCGAGGTAAACGGACCAACACCTCGGATCTCGCCTAAGAATTACCACGACAAATTTTACTCCAGACTATGACGCACTATCAAACTTTAACAAAAAAGACAGCGGTGTCTACAAGCCTACTGGAACCTACAAAAGGATTATAAGGAAGGAACACAAGAACTTTAAGAGACTGCTCATATGTGTCAGAGAGGTTCTGCTCTGACAACTGAGCTGAACTTTTATCTGTTAAGATTGTGCATGGCACAACAGAAAGTTAATGTTCCATGGTTTTTTTTCTATGAAGAACCCAGAGATAGTTATTTAGTTATTTTTTTAGTTGTTTTTTCTGTGAAGAACTCAGAGAGGGTTATTTAGTTATTATTTATTTCATTAATAGTGTTATTATTTGTTTCCTGACTTTTTTTCTGTAAAGAACCTGGAAAGGGTTATTAAATAACCGTTATTTGGTTATGTGTGGCTTTCTGGAAAACAAGAAATTTTTTAAGCTCCCCTACGATCGTCACACTTTTTCTGTTACAAACTGACACCGGCCCCCATCAGAGAAGGGAAAGGTTATGTGGCCCTCACAGGAAAAAGTTTGGGGACCCCTGCTCCAAATCATTAAATCCATCGATCAAATTTCTCGTCCTTTATGTCATCCTGGTGACAGAGGGCATGTCCAGAGGATATGGCGCTTTAAAGTGTTAATTACTTTATTTGATTTTTTTCTCTCTATTTTTCATGTTTTGAATATGTTCAAGATAAAGATATCAAAGCATGTGAAGTGGTCAACTATACTTGTGAGTGATGTGTTAATGATCAAGTAAAAATTTGTGAAAAAAAAACATATACTAGTCGCTCCTGAGTCTAAATCGCCCCCCCACCCAAACTATGAAAAAAAATGTGACTTATAGTCCGAAAATTACGGTAATTTATTTATTTATAAAGGCCTTCACGCTTGTTATTCTACACCACAGGTGTCAAGGCCCAGGGGCCAGATAGTGAACCGAAAGTGCCCCAAAACAAACAGGAAGGGCCCCAAATTGAACATGAAGTGCCCCAACATGAACAGGAAGTGAACTGGAAGTGCCCCAATTTTAACAGGAAGTTAACCGGAAGTGCCCCCAGTCAAACCGGAAGTGCCCCAAATCAAACCGGAAGTGCAACTTTAAACTCTTCATATTTTTCTTTCTTATTCCACAACTTCACACTTACGAGAAATTCCACATTTTCAATTTTGAAATTCCCGCCAATTTTTCCAAAATTTCGTTTTCCATTCTAATTTCTACATTTTTTTTAACCGATTCAACCCGTTCCAACTTTCAAATGTTTATCTTTTCCCTACCTTTTCCACAACTCCCCACTTGACAAGAATTCCACATTTTCAATTGTGAAATTCACGCCACATTCTCCCCAATTTTGTTTCTCACCTTATTTCTACACGTTTCAACCGATTCAACCCATTCCAACTTTCAACTGTTCATCATTTTCCTACCTATTCCACAACTTCCCACTTACCAAAAATTCAAAATTTTCAATTTTGAAATTCACCCGAAATTCTCCAAAATTTTGTTTTACACTTCACATTTCTCAAGTAATTCAACTCGTTTCAACATCATTCTGCAGTATTCCCTATTCAGTTTCTTCGCCTTCACACGCAATGAAATTGCATTTTCTAGTTGTTGTGTATCATTACTTTGTCGCACTGACCTTCTGTCCAGGCATTAAGGCAGTGGTCTATCTTTCTGACAAATACCATGACACACCTGAGATGACTGCCTCAAGACGACTACTCAATATGGCATGTGTGCAGTTCCAGTGAGTAACCATTTCTTGTGTGTGACTTTATATAGAGCTTTGGTGATCCCAACTTGTAAAACATTTTCCCCATCACACCACACGGAGACATAGTGGTGCTTTAACTGCCACCGGGGCATGTTCATATGAACAAAAAGGCGTTCGTACCTATAACCCAGTGCTTCTCAATTACTTTCTGTTACGCCCCCCCCTAGCAAGAAGAAAACTATTCGCGCCCCCCCTCCCCACCGTGACTATCCTAACTTGTCTTGTAAGTCTTAAAATGTTGCACTGTCGCAAACGTGACAGAAGTAACAATGAGAGCGCCACTGCCCTCTGCTGTAGTAAATGCGCTATTACACTTTATTCTAGTACTGCCAAAAAAAAAGCCTGTTCCCCAGGGTCACACGCGCCCCCCCAGATATAGCGCCCCACTATTTGAGAAGCACTGCTATAACCCAACATGTACAGGGAGTGAGTTATGAGTATTTGAAAGTACAATTTTTGCCCATTTTTGCATATTTACAGAGGTCATATTTGAATGAACTCTAAGATATTTTATCAAATTTTGGGTGTTTCATCTAGTTCACATGTTAAGGCTGAAAAGTCATTGAAAACGTTATTTTATTTTATTTTTTTTATTTTCAAAGTCTGCTTTATTGTCAACGTCTTCACATGCCGAGACACACAAAGAGATCGAAATTACGTTTTCTCTATCCCACGGTGACAAGACATATTACACGATAGACATACAAGTAAACGACGCAATATAAAAAACAAGAAGGCACAAACAATAAATAATAACAGTAATAATAAATAATAAATAAACAGATAACAAATAAGAGCCAGTGTGCATACAGACAGTAAAAGTACAGGACGCTACGCAGAACGGGGAAGCGAGTTCAGGATCCTGACAGCCTGGAGTATGAAGCTGTTTGAGAGTCTGGTGGGAGCGCAGGCTTCTGTACCTCTTCCCAGAGGGCAGAAGCTCGAACAAAGAGTGAGCGGGGTGACTCACATCACTCACAATCGTGGTCGCCTTGCGGGTGAGATGGGAGGTGTAAATGTCCTTCAAGGAGGGGAGCGAAGCACCAATAATCTTACCAGCCGTGTTCACTATGCGCTGCAGGGGCTTCAAGTTGTATTCAGTGCAGCCGCCACCCCAAACAATAATACAGCTGGAGAGGACGCTCTCAATGGTGCCGTGGTAAAATTGTGACAATGTGCTCTTTACAAAGAACAATCATGGTGTTTTCGAGGGTCTGGACCTTGGCGAAAACTCGTGAAACTAGGAAAACGCATCGCACCTGGCATAACAATCAATATTTCAGCGATTTCTTGTGCGGGTTTCAGAAATTGGCTCTACAGTGCCCTCTACAAATTGTTAATGAGGCATTCCTGGTTCTATGTTTCACCTAGATCTGTGAAAATTGTGTGACTTATGTAAAAGTTCAAGACCTACAAAAAAAAAGACTCACCTTATGCTAACAGGAAGACTGCCATTTTTACTTTTTTTTTAACTGGGCAGCATTTTTGGTCTTTTATAGACGTCATATTTTCAGATTTTGTTTCTTTAAAGAAAACAGTGCTACGGTTAGGCTAGTAATTCTAGACATTTGTTTGTTTTTTGTGTAAATGTATATATTTACATCCTCCTGTCTTCTTGTTAGGCAATTCAAGCCGAAGAGGACCAAGATTACCATTGATTTTAATTCCATAAACCTCCCAACGCTGGACAACTCAACAAAGTGACTATCCAAATTTCTGATCAAGGCCAGCCAAAAAGCCAGAACATGGAAGAGAAAGTGTTGCATTTGTTATGTATATACTTTTTGAGCCCTGTCTTTGTTTTTTGACAAGATAAAGATTACTTGCTTTTGCAATCTAGGTAACAAGAAGAGTTTTATAGATATTGTTTTCACATTTTTAATTGCAAATTAAATTGAGTTCCACCTACAAGTCTACATGTTTTAAGTTGAAAAACATTTTTTTTAATCCAAAGACATTCCCCAACTATGGCAAAGGAGAAATGTTGTTAAGTTCCTTGCCATTTCACTTACAGTGGGGCAAAAAAATATTTCGTCAGTCACCAATTGTGCAAGTTCTCCCACTTTCAAGATGAGAGATGGTCGTAATTTTCATCATAGGTACACTTCAACTATGAGACAAAATGGAAAAAAAAAAAAGTATTATGGAAGCTGACCTCAAAGTATGCTTTAAAACGGGATCTTGCCCCAATTATTCCATTTTGATCTCTCAGACTGTCCTGTCAACACTGTGAACATATTTTTTCCATCGTATAAAAGGATGTGTACAAGTTTGTGTTTTTCTTGACTACAGGACTCGCAAACATTTGTTTTGAATAAGTTGAATCACTGACATTTTTATTTCACAGCAAAAACAAAGGTCGAAAAACAAAGTGCTGCCTAGCTACAAAAACAGTATATTCACATATCAAATCAATAAAAGAAGCATTTTAAGCATATCCTACACCTACACACTAAATCAGTGGTGTCCAAACTACGGCCCGCGGGCCAACTGCAGCCCGCGGTCCAGTTTTTATTGGCCCGCAGCAAATTCTGAAAACATAATTGAATAAGGCCCGGACAAGAAGCTTGAGCTCAACTCTATTGCACTTCTCAGTTTCAACACTAGATAAAGCCCGCCACACAAATGAAATCAAGCGAAGCGTTCGACGTCCCATTAGCACCCCCCGGAAGAGAAGCGAGCGCGCAGCGTTCGACGTCACATTAGCAACTAAGTATGGCCCTCCTTGCAAAAAGTTTGGACACCCCTACACTAAATCAATAAAGGAGACATAACTAGACATTTTTGATATGTGGTTATGACAGGTTTTTATAACTTTATGATCTGATATGTATTTCTGTGCACTTTGAAATAAATGTTTTTTGGTAAATTGCCTGAATACCTTAATGACCCTTAATGAACTGTTTAATGGATCCCTGATGTTTTTCTAAATCACGGACACTGCCAAAGGCATCTAAGAATGTTCAGCACTCGATTATATCTTATGTCTTGATTAATTCTTGATGTGACGTCGTATGTCGCCTAATGCTAGACACCAGCTTTGGATTATTACAGAATGTTCTGGACAGAGAAAAGAAACATTTTTGCCTAACAATGACAAGATATGGGTGGAAGAAGAAGAGGAGGAGCCAAACTGTGGAAATGATTTTTTTTTATTTTTTATAAAAAAATGTTGAAACATGCCAATGACTACAAAGTAGGATTGTCGCAAGAACCGATACTTTCAGTACCAACACGCAAAAAATACGTCAATACCTACTTTTCTGTGGTCCCGTCTGAACGAATGTTTGACTTTTCACTCTGGGAACTGTGTCGAATTTTGCCGGAACTGAAGGGGGCAGTATACGAATGCGAGCAGCACGGAGCAGCAGTCAGCGGCGCTGAAGAAGAAGATTTTCGCTCATTCGTAACAATGGCTTCAGCAAGTAGGAGTGGAAGTCCAACACGCCGGCTTGTTGAGAAGCCAAATCGAACAGAGTCGTGTGTGGAAATATTTTGCATTTGAGGCGGATGCAACCAGAGCAATTATAGAATCGAACAAGGCAACGTGCAAAAAATGCTCGAGAGGTTTCCACACCAAATGGCAAAGACATAGACAAAGTGCGCAGACAAATGCTCAACTATGCAAAATTACGTTTGGGCACATGTTGAGGGGTGTGCGCAAGCCTTCTTGGCTATATATTAGGGATGTAACGATACATCGATTAATCGATATAATGCTCTACGATTTATTGGCATCGATGCTAAACGTAAACATCGATTTATATCGCCGTGTTTGACCTCGGACATTAGACGCGACTTTATTTTGAAATCCAGTTCATTGTTGCTTGCTTCTAGGGATGGGCGATACCAATGATTTTGGAATCGATCCGATACCAAGTATTTCCTACCCAAAATACCCGATATTCGATCCGATATCGATACCGGAAGTGTAATTTCCTGCCAAAAAACAATTTAAATGCAGTGGCATTCTTGCTCTTGGAGAGTCATCTATTGAATTTTGTAGTGAGGTAAATTTTGGATTCTATGCGTCACTGTATGTCACCTTAAATGGCGACCTTGCAGCAGTGAGAAGACCCTAAGCTATTTTTGCGGTACAGAGAAGATCTAGTTTCAGCAATGTGTAGGTACTTAGAATATGGAAGGGCCATTCGTCCGTGACCAGGAAGACCTTTGTCCATGCACTTTTAAGGGCATCGGAAGTAACCAGTAGAGTGAGACTCGGACCGCAGCTGTTGTCTTACGAGGTACAAATGATGGGGGATAACATATAGAGAGGAGGAACAGCGCGAAGGGCAAGAAGAACGAGAGCGCGAAGAGCGAGGGGCGCGAAAGGCGCAGAGGCGCAAGGGGCAAGAGCAAGAAGCGCGAGGGCCTTTTTGGGGCGAACATCTGTGCTGTCAAGAGCTGAAACATCTTTGCTCTTGGGGCCACCCTAACTTTTGGAGAGACATCACTTTGACATCGGTTGAATAAATCTTTTCCCAATCAGCCGTGTGTCACCGAAGTGCTTCCTTCCCCGGACCAGCCATCGTCCACTGAGTGTTTTTTTGGAGACCAGCAAAACAACAAAGACCATTCACCACAGTAGAAAAAAGTATTACGTCATGTACATGAATTATTAACCTTTTTAGACATTAGTGCATTAGTGGAAGATGCATATTAATAGTATAACTTTAATAAAAAGGAGCTATTCTTTACTTTTCTCTCTCTCTCTGTTGTTGGGGAAAAGTTTTGTCTTTTAGTATAATCTAAAAAGAGACATGGTACCAACAGAGATGCAGGGCTTAATCGTCATGAGCAGCAAAACTATCAATTTGTAAAGCCACTGGATACTTACATTTAATATTGTAATACTTTAGTGTTGTTTATAGGAAGTGGAGTTACAAATAAAACGTATGGCGTTCGACCACAAATTGAAAAGGGGAAAACTTTATTTATAAATGACTGACTAAAGCGTAGTAATTATTGCTTCAAATAGCACATCAACCACAAATGCTTACGATTTTTGGTTAGTGTAAAGTTCTTATGCTCCTTAAATAAGGCTTCAGTTGAACTTTATACTAGCTTCAGCTAGTTGTTTATTTTAATCACTCACGTAGTCTCATGCTAACACTCTTCTTCTACTGCCTGTACATACATTCCGTCATACAGAGTTCCCTTGAGGCTATACAGCCCTCTGTGGGTGATCGTCTGCAATCACATATCATTACATCCCCCTTCCAAACAGGCAAACACAACATGAACATATCGTGCAACACAAAATGTCGTCTAACCCATATACTAGATATGATGACAACATACCATTAACTTTTCTGGATCAAATCCAATGAATATCAAACACTGAATTGTTCTGCACATTTACACAACTGTAAAAATCAATAACACATTTAACATACCAAATTCAGTACAAGTATGAACTTTTTTTTTTTTTTTTTTTTATGTAACAGTGCCTAGTGCAGGGGTGGGCAAACTTTTTGACTCGCGGGCCAAACTGGGTTCTAAATTTGGACCGGAGGGCCGGACCAGGAGCAGATGGTATAGGCGTTGTGTGAAGTCATATAAGCGACCTGTAAAGGTCATTGCATAGAAGATCTTGGCCTTTAGTAGGTAGTAAAGCATGGATATTCCAAACAAGTTTTTTGAAAACAAATGCATTTATTAACAGCATTAAAAAAAAAAAAATTCACTAAAAAACTGCTATCAGTGATTCTCATAAAATACGACACTGTTATTATGAATAACAATCTCCATCACTTCAGTGCCTGCAGGTCAGATTAATGAAAGATGTTTATCTTATGGGATCACATCAAACGGCAAACATTCTGACCAAATATATCATCTTGAAGAATCGGCGAAAGCATACATCCAAATAAAGTAATCAAAACAGCAACACGGTGAGGGGTATCTGAAAATCAGAGCAGAGTTTTAACTCGCAAACACCTGGTAACAGAGGTGAGGAAACGGGAAACACTTGCTTAAAGTAAGCCTTAAGAACTTTACAGGTTAAGATTAGTCGCAAATAGGTGGTGCATCAATGTCCTTGAGCATCCTGCATTGTTTGAAAATGAGAATGGTCGCTAGTTTCAATCCCTGCTATGTGTACAAATCATATTCAAAATGCATTTTTTTACAATAAACTTGAGAGCCTCCCGTTCATTTTCAGTGGGAACAGTGTTGTTGGTGTCCCTTTTTTGCTAGTGCGTCATAGTCTGGAGTAAAATTTGTTGTGGCAATTCTTAGGCGAGATCCGAGGTGTTGGTCCGTTTACCTTGATCTGTGACGGGTTGATGTTGATGTGGCTGAACGTCACGTCGCGTACGTCGAGCCAAATTGGCCACTCTTTTTTAAACACTCGGCACTCACTTCTTTTTTTCGGGCCACTCATTTTAATGGAAGGATTCCAGGGGAAGGTTTGTGGGTGGCTTTAGCGCAAAACTGCATCTGAAAGCTCAGCGCGCGAATTATAAGAATGCTGTCGTCAAAGCCCACGCTCTAAATTCAGGACTGATACGAATAGAGCGACAGTGCGCCAAGTCCGTACTACTGAATACGTACACGCACTTGTGAGTGTGCACCGAGCTTTCTGACACGGCTTCCGGTAGTAAATGCGCAGGCGAGCGCTTCGCCATCTACTGGGGAAACGTAGTCATTGCAGGCAAAATGACAAAAAAAAAAAAAGTTTAATAATACAATTTGTTCAGGGTTGGCGGGCCGGATTAAACAGTCCCGTGGGCCGGATGTGGCCCGCGGGCCGTAGTTTGCCCACCCCTGGCCTAGTGCCAACAACTTTCTTTCACTTTATATTAGTTGAACAGTTCACTCTTGTTCTATGAGCCTCCCAGGGGGCTTTCTAGGTCTAGTAGACCTTCTGAGTGTCACAGTCATTGAGGGAGGTGAAGGAGGCTCACTGTGGTGCACATCTGGAGTAGCAACTTCTGGCTGTTCAGCTCCAACCTCCTCAGCTTGATTGTCAATGTCCCGAGTCTTTAACAGACTCCTCCTGTTTCTCCTTAATACCTGTCCATTCTCTGTCTCGACCACAAAAGACCTGGGACCTACTTCACTGAGGACTCTGGCTTTTCTGTCCCAGGACTCAGGACCCTCAATCCTCACAACATCCCTTTCCTGAAGAGGTTCCAGTTGTGTTGCGGTTTTATCATAGTTCATTTTCTGTCTGTACTTGAGTCTCATTCGTTTGTTAGTCAGTCCATCTGTGTTGTTGTTATCATTGTGTCTTGAAATGTGTGGAAGTGTGGTGCGCAGCTTGCGATGCATGAGTAGCCCAGCAGGTGATGCACCACACTCCAGAGCTGCAGACCTGTAGCTTAGCAAAGCCAGGTAAGGGCCAGCCTTACAGTCTTTTGCTTTTTTCAACAGTCTCTTTACAATCTGCACCCCTTTTTCAGCTTGTCCATTAGCCTGTGGATACAACGGGCTAGAGGTGACATGTTGAAATCCATATACCTGTGCAAACTCACTGAATTCCCCACAGTCATATTGTGGACCATTGTCACTGACAACACATCGCGGAATTCCATGTCTGGCAAAAAAACCTTTCATGTGTGTGATGACAGACTGTGCTGATGTACTGGATAATTGTGCAACTTCTGGATAGTTAGAATAATAGTCTATCACCAGAAGATAGTCCTTGCCATGCAGATGAAACAAATCTGTTCCCACTTTTTGCCATGGTGCAGTGGGTGGGTCTACGATTAGCATCGGCTCTTTTGTTTGTTTGTAATGATGTTTGAGACACGTTTCACACTGCTGTGTCATCTCCTCAATGTCTTTGTTGATGCCCGGCCAATAAACTGCTTCTCTTGCTCTCCTTTTGCATTTCTCCACGCCCAGATGTCCCTCATGTATACGCTGAAGCATGTCCTGGCGCATGGATTGTGGGATGACAATCCTGTTTTGTCGCAGTAGCAGCCCATCCGCCACACACAAGTCCGCTCGCACAGGGTAAAACCCTGGGCAGACTCCTCTTGACCATCCATTTTGTAGATGGTGTGAAACTTTCTGCAGCAGAGGATCTTTTGCTGTCTCCTGTACAATTTTCTGTAGCATACCATCTGATGCTGGGAGTGAAGCAGTCACCATGTTTATGTGTGTTTCAGACTCATCAGTCACCAGGGTGACCAGCATGCCACTGTTTGGTGCTGGTGCTCGAGATAAAGCATCTGCCAGTACAATATATTTTCCAGGTGTGTAAATAAGCTCAAAGTCGTAGCGCTGCAATGCCATCATCATGCGCTGAATTCTGGGTGACATGTCGTTAAGGTTCTTTTTTCTGATTGTGATGAGCGGTTTGTGGTCGGTCTCTGCTGTAAAGGTTGGCAGTCCATACACATAACTGTGAAACTTTCCACATCCAAACACTAACCCCAAAGTCTCCTTTTCTATTTGAGCATAGCGCTGCTCGGTCTCTGTCATTGATCTAGACGCATATGCTACAGGTTGCCATTTGTCCTCATTCATTTGTAGCAGTGCTGCTCCCAAACCATCTTTTGAGGCATCAGTGGAGATCTTTGTGGGTTTTGATGGGTCAAAGAATGTGAGGACTGGCTCTGTAGTTACAGTTTCCTTTAATTTTTTCCACTCCCTCTCATGTCGATAAGTCCATTCAAATACTGTATTGTGCTGCAGTAACTCCCTGAGGCATGCCGTCTTAGAGGTAAGATTAGGGATGAACTTTCCCCGGAAGTTGATCATCCCCATGGCTCTCAGGACACCTTTTTTGTCAGTGGGGGCAGGCATATCCAATATGGCTTGCACTTTTGACTGGTCAGGTTCCACACCTTCACTTGTGACTTTGTCTCCCAAAAAAGTCATCTCTTTGACACCAAAGAGACACTTGTCTCTATTCAGTTTTAGTCCATGCTTTTTGACTCTCTGAAAGAGTTTCTCCAGTCTTTCATCATGTTGTTGTTGTGTTTTTCCCCAGACGACCAAGTCATCTATGTAAACTCTGGTGCCGTCCAGACCCTCTATCATGGACTCCATTGCTCTGTGGAAGATCTCTGGCGCTGATTTAATGCCAAATGGGAGTCTTAAGAAACAGTAACGTCCAAATGGTGTGTTAAAGGTGGTGTACTTGCTGCTTTCCGGGTCAAGCCTCAGTTGCCAGAACCCGTGAGAGGCATCTAGTTTACTAAAAAACTTAGCACCAGTCATTTCACTAATGATCTCTTCCCGTTTTGGGATCTGATAATGCTCTCTCTTTATGTTTTCATTTAAATCTTTGGGATCAAGACAAACTCTTAAGGCACCTGAGTTCTTCTTTTTGACACACGTGATTGAGTTGACCCAATCTGTGGGTTCTTCCACTCGCTCAATGACCGCCATTTGAGTCATTCTTTCAAGTTCTTTTTTCAAGCCAGCTCTGAGTGGTGCTGGCACTCTCCTTGGGGCGTGCACAACAGGCTTGGCATCATCTTTGAGTTGTATTTTGTAAGTGTAAGGTAAAGTCCCATGTCCTTTGAAGACAGAAGAAAACTTCTCCACTATGTTTGCACTTCCCTCACACTGTTTTTGTTCCTGTCCTTTGTCTTGCATGAGTACCGTTTTTTTCCGTGTATAGTGCGCAAAATTTAACGAATTTATTGTCCTAAAATCTGGGGTGCGCATTATACATGGGTACAAAAAAATTTTAATTTTTTTTTTTTTTAATTTTTTTTAAAAAAAAAACGACAAAGTCGTGGAACAAAAAGACAGGGTGACATTACCAAAGACAGGAACAGAAAGCAAACAGACATCATGACAGTAACACATGCAATGATCCAACGGTGAGTGAGGGGCAGACAGGACTTAAATACAAAACACGTTACATCGATTGAGGTGACACAGGAACAGAAACTATGGCAACCTAGACACATAGCAAAACTGGGGACGAGACGTGACAAATGTCCCTCGAAATGAAACTTGAAATCACCAAGTTTTGGTTTCCAAGGGTGTTTTTATTCCTCTTCAACGTATCTCCCATACAGAGCCGCCTTTTTCACGTCCGCACGCCTCTTTCCCGTGCGCGCACGGAGCGCGGTGGTGCGTTTACGGGCAGTCGGAGAAATCAACGCCAACAAAAAAAATTACATCCAGCCTAGTTAAGACCATACCAAAGACTATAAAAATGGGACCCATTGCCTCGCTGCGTGTGTGACGATCATTGGGACTTAAAAAAAAAAAAAAAAAAAATTTAAAAAATTCATAAAAATTGGGTGCGTATTATACATGGGTACAAGCTTTTTTCCAGCATCAGCATGCCATTTTTAGGGGTGCGTACTATACATGGGGGCGCACTATACACGGAAAAAAACGGTACTTTAATGTTGTCAGTATTAATCTGATAGATCCTCTTTACTAGACCTAGATCCTCAGAGGCTTTGTCTCCTAAAAGAGACTCGTGTCCATTTGGCACAATGGTGAATAACAGGTTATGCTGTTTGCCTTTTGCCATTATTTTAAGTCTGCATCCACCTTTTGTCTGTATTGGCTGATTATTATAAGCCTTCAGGGGTGTGACTCTTTCTGTGAGTTTTTTAGGCTTCTCAGTCAGTGCATTTAAATCTTTCTCACTGATCAAATTAGCTTTAGCCCCAGTGTCAATTTTAAATGTTACAATTGTCCCATTAACTAACAGTGAAGCAGTCCATTTGTCACCTGTTACTGTATTTACAGCCTGATCTGAACCATTAATTCTGGAAGACACTGTCTTAACATCTTCATCGTGTGACACCATCTTTATGAAAAATGTGTCACTCAGATCATCACTGTCATCTGATTCTTCCTGCACTGTGTGCACACCCCGTCCCTTCTTAGAGAGACACATTCTGGCAAAATGGTTTTGTCCTTTGCACTTTACACATGTTTTTCCAAAGGCAGGACATTGTCTTGGTCTGTGTCGCTCACCACATCTCTTGCAAGTGAACATCTCCTTGTCCTTGTTTTTATTCCTGGTGTCACTGTTCTTAAATTTGCTCTGTGGCTTTCCTTTCACAAACACAGCGTTCACATCCTCGTTATCTTGGTGCGCAGCTCCGTGAGCAGGCTCCCTGAAAGTCAGTACTTGTTGTCGTGCAAGCTCACTGGCTTGACATATTTTTATGGCACCGCTAAGTGTGAGGTCTGTCTCCCTCAACATTTTCTCCCGGAGCTTCTTTTCATTTGTTCCAAAAACTATTTGATCTCTTATCATAGAGTCTCTGAGTTCTCCAAAATTACAGGACTGAGCTTTGATCTTTAGGTCGGTGAGAAAATTATCAAATGACTCACCCTGGCGCTGCACACGTGAGCGGAATACGTATCTCTCGTACGTTTCATTCTTCTTTGACATGCAATGCTCGTCAAATTTCTTTAAGACCTCTTCAAAGTTCTCTCCGTCTTCGGGTTGAGCAAACACAAAGGTGTTGAAGACTTCAATTGCCTCTGGGCCGGCGATGGTGAGCAGCATTGCTATTTTTCTTCCCTCCGCTCTTCGATCCACTCCGACCGCGGCGATGTACAGCAGGAACTGCTGCTTGAATGTCCTCCAACTTGCATCTACGTTTCCAGTTAGTTTTAACTGACCTGGCGGTTTTACTGCATCCATCGTGTTGCTTCTTTTGTTTTTTGTTTTTCTTTTTAACCCCGTCCTGGTACCATGTAAAGTTCTTATGCTCCTTAAATAAGGCTTCAGTTGAACTTTATACTAGCTTCAGCTAGTTGTTTATTTTAATCACTCACGTAGTCTCATGCTAACACTCTTCTTCTACTGCCTGTACATACATTCCGTCATACAGAGTTCCCTTGAGGCTATACAGCCCTCTGTGGGTGATCGTCTGCAATCACATATCATTACAGTTAGCACCTGATACCTGGATATGTCTGACTTCTCTTGCGTTCGGACTGGGCCGCTGCCGTGGCCATGCTTGTTTGTGTTTGTTTGGATTGGAACGGGGGGCGGAGGAGGAGGGCTTGGCTTGTGAGAAAAGGGGGCGGGAGCAGAGCAGTGCAGGACACGCCGGTGCAGCAGGCGGAAGGAAAAGTAGTGCTAGCATGAGTGCAAGTCGTCAAATTGGAGCAGAAAAAAATGAGGAAAAATATAATTAAATAATTGTAAGTATCGATATTTTAGCTAGGGAGATCGATACTCAAAAATGAGCAGCCTGGATCGATATATCGCTATTTTGGTATCGATCCGCCCATCCCTACTTGCTTCCTCTTTCCGGGAGCGCACTGCGCGTGTTGTGTTGTGAGCAGAGCACGCACGTGAAAGGGGAGTCGACAACAAGTACGCGGCTCCTGGGCTGGTGCTGTGGCTAGTGTCCAAAAAGACGAAGAAATTTGCTCCCCTTTAGGCTTCAAGTCATTCGTTTGGAAGCACTTTGGATTCCAAAGAAAATATGGCTCAACGGACAAGACACGTGCAGTTTGTAAATCCTGCCATGCGGTGATCAAATATTCAGGGAGCACAAATCTCGCTGCATATTTAAAGAAAAAACACGACATCAAAGTTCAGTGTTAAAATAAGCACTTTGCATACTGCAATACTCTTGTAATTTCCTAAATAAAGAGTTTGCAGTACCTTGTTGATTTTGCGTATGAATTGTTATAAATCAGGATACTGTTCTATATTTTCTATTTAAAAAAAATATCGATCGTAGAGCACTATATCGCGATATATCGTGAATGAATCGCAGCAGGCTTTAAGATATTGGCAAATATCGTATCGTAGTTCTTTGTATCGATATTATATCGTATCGTGACAAAACCTGCAATTTACACCCCTACTATATATATATCAGTCTTGCTTGTTTTTATAGATGTGTGACTTAAAGGCTCCATGCCATTGTTGTTCCTTTTTAATATATAATGTATACTATACGGTTTAAGACATTTTGAAAAAAATAGTGATTTTAAAAGTGGATTCTGTTGTTTAGTTGTTTTTTTTACCGTGGTACAGATTTAGTATCAAGAATCGTCGAAAATCACAGGTATTTGTGCCTACTACTGAAATTCTGAGGGGGGGGGAAAAGCACATCAAAACATTTATTTTTATTTTACCAATGTAAGACAACATTTCAAAGATCATGTGAAAGAAAACAGCAAAAACGTTTTCTTAATTTCAAAAAACAAAAAAAACCTGCAGAAATTGTAATGAAAGATAGTATATGTACTGTATCAAAGTTCGTGTGCAGCAAAAACAGAAAAAACATTTTCTTTCTTAATTTCAAAAAAACAAAAACAAAAAAAACTGCAGAAATTTGAATGAAAGATAACATACACTGTACGTACTATATCAAAGTTTGCGCGGAGCAAAAATAGCAAAAACATTTTCTTACGTACAGTACGTATTTTCACAAAAAAAAAAGAGTTTATTGGTCCCCTCCCATGAAAACATCGGGAAACTCGTCTGTAGGTGTTGCCTCTCTCGCAAATCTCTTTAGTTGGGAAGACTCTTCCACTGGATGTTCTTTCTTTTTTGCAAAGAACCTATCAAGTGTAACTTGTTTCTGCCTTCTATTAAGAATGTAATAACGAACAGAGTCAGTTGGCACGCGGGTCCTCCCGGCTCATCTTGCGAGGTTCGACAACCGAAATTTTGTCCGACATCCGAAGCAAAAATCTCAAATTTTTTGTTTGAATAGCGATTTGTTCGAGAACTGGGACGTTCGAAAACCGAGGCTCCACTGTATTTTCCATTAGTTATGTGGTGAATGGTCTTTGTTGTTTCGCTGGTCTCCAAAAAAACATTCGGTGGACGATGGCTGGTCCGGATAAGGAAGGACTTCGGTGACACACGACTGATTGGGAAAAGATTTATTCAACCGATGTCAAAGTGATGTCTCTCCAAAAGTTAGAGTGGCCCCATGAGCAAAGATGTTTCAGCTCTCGACAGCCAAGATGTTCGCCCCAAAAAGGCCCTCGCGCTTCTTGCTCTTGCCCCTTGCGCCCCCTGCGCGCCTCTCTCTATTTGTTCTCCCCCATCATTTGTACCTCGTAAGACAACAGCTGCGGTCCGAGTCTCACTCTACTGGTTACTTCCGATGCCCTTAAAAGGACATGGACAAAGGTCTTCCTGGTCACGGACGAATGGCCCTTCCATATTCTAAGTACCTACACATTATTGAAACTAGAGCTTCTCTGTACCGCAAAAATAGCTTAGGGTCTTCTCACTGCTGCAAGGTCCCCATTTAAGGTGACATACAGAATCCAAAATTTATCTCAGTTACAAAAACACTGTCCCAATTGCAGAAGCAGATTTCTCACATTTCCCTCAACATTTTATCCACATATCCTTATAGTTATTCATAATTACATAAATACCTAAATAACCGACAATAAAAGCTTCATTGATTATTAAGAATGCATCAAAAGGGCTATTTAATGCATTAAAATACAAAAGTTTGAATTTTCTTTCCTTTATTTAGTGATCATGTAGGGATGTCCTATCCTATAGAGCAGGGGTCACCAACCTTTCTTAAACCGAGAGCTACTTCCTGGGAACTGATTAAAGCAAAGGACTACCAGTTTGACACACAATTCTGAAATAGCCAATTTGCTCAATTTAGCTTTCACTATGTGTCATTATTGTCATTTCCAGTTCACATGTAAGTGTGATTTTAACAAGAATAGCAAAAATACAGTCAAACCTCGGTTTTCGACCACAATCCGTTCTAGAAGGCGGTTCGAGAAGCGAATCGGTCGAATTCCGAATCTATTTTTTTCATTACAAATAATATAAAAGAAATTAGTCCGTTCCAAGACTAAAATTAACGCCTATTTATTTATTTTTTTAGCATTTTTTCATTTGCACATTATTGTCCGGTCCCTCAACTGCAGCACACTGCCGAACGCGCAACCGTAGCGCGTCGCCCACCGCGCAACTGCACCGGGCTGCTCGCATTATTGTGACAGAGCCGTCGCTGAAATTTAGAAAATATTTTTAAAGTCCTGATGTACTTTCAAAAATTTAAGCGAACCTCAGTGCGCAGGGAGCTTAATTTGGTCCGATCCCGCAACCGCAGCACGCCGGGTGCTCACTGTCGCATTGCTTTGAGAGCGTCTTTGTGTCCTGAAGTATGCAGACGACACCACTCTCATCGGACTGATCCAGGATGGTGATGAGACTGCGTACAGACAGGAGGTGGAGCAGCTGGTCCATTGGTGCAGCCAAAACCACCTGGAGCTGAACCCGCTCAAGACCGTGGAGATGAAAGTGGACTTCAGGCGTGACCCTTCACCACTTTTACCCCTCACTGTCCGCAGTAATACTATTCTCTCCACAGACACCTTCAATTTTCTGGGAACCACAATCTCTCGGGACCTGAAATGGACCGGCCACATACACTCTGTCCGGAAGAAGGCCCAGCAGAGACTGTACTTCCTGAGACAGCTCAAGAAGTTCAACCCACCGCGAGAGCATCTGAAGATCTTCTACACTGCCATCATCCAGGCTGTCCTCTGCACCTCCATCACTGTCTGGTTTGGATCGGCCTCCAAACAAGACAAGCACAGACTGCAACGGACAATCAGGACTGCAGAAAAGATCATTGGAATCAACCTCCCATCTATCCAAGACTTGTACCTGTCCAGGACCAGGAAACGTGCAAGGAGCATCTCTAAAGACCCTTCTCACCCAGGTTGCAGTCTGTTTGAACTACTCCCCTCCGGACGGCGTTATAGAGCTCGGTACGCCAAAACCAGCAGACACAGAGACAGACTGTTGCTCTGATGAACTCACACCACTCTTAGAGTCTCAGAGTCATTATTGTGCAATAACATCCTGCTCTCCACACCTTTTTTGAATTTGTCTACACTGTTTGTACTATGTGTCCTCTCTGCATCCGTTGCAGCCTGGTCATCCTGGATAAGGGACCTTTCCATCTGTGGTCTCTTCTCAAGGTTTCTCATTTCCCCTAGCTGGGGTTTTGAGTTTTTCCTTGCCCTTTTGGGAGTTTAAGATCAGGGGATGTTTGAGAATATTTGCCATTTTTCACATGTCCTGAGTGTTGTTAGTCACCTAAATGTTGAACAGAGGCTGTGATTTACCGAAGTCAAATTCCTTGTTTGGCACGCTCAAACATGGCGAATAAAAACTCTTGAATCTTAAGATGGCTTTACTGCTCCCACTTGCTTTCTTTGGAGGCATGATTAGGGGATTAATACAATCCTCAAAGTATCGAAAATACAATAACAACGGAGTCAGTCGGTATCCGGGCCGCGCAGTCGCATTTTCTCGCGTCCTCCCGGCTCATCTCACGAGGTCCGACCTCCGAATTTTGTTCGACAACCGAAGCGAAAAAATTTCGAATTTTTTGTTCGAATTCTGATTGGTTTGAGAACCAGGACGTTCGAAAACCGAGGTTTGACTGTAAAATAAATAGATGCAGCTCACTGCCGCTATTTGAGCTAATTTTAGAACAGTCCTGCGGGCGAATCATGCGGTCCTCACGGGCGACCTGGTGCCCGCGGGAAAAGTGTTGGTGACCCTTGCTATAGAGGATATGCACTGACGTCACACATTTGGGCGGCCATTTTTGTTTGGGTGGCAAAAAGCCTCGTCCGCTGCCACTGGACTCGTGAGGATGGCGGCCTGGGTGGGTGTCATGAGTGATTATTTCATCCAGTTGGACCAAGAAAGCCGCAAGAGATGCATTGAAAAGTTGAAAAAATATAACATTCGTGTTGATCCGCTGTGGAAACCAAGTATGAATGGTATCAGCTCAAGCGTAGCAGGAGCTAGGACAGCAAGCGCTTGGTCCTCTGATAAGGCGACTTTTCCGCCAGTAACATATCCAGACATTTACAACTATTCGATAGTTGTTTTTAAGACAAGCTTGATATAAAAATGGAAACTGGCGGATCCAGTTTGGTGTTTCAAGTGGGGCCGGACTGATCTTTGGGTGTATCCGCCTGTGGCTGTACCCTGTATCCGCCAGTGACAATAGATGATTCTGACTTGTAATTGTAGATACGTGAACAATCTAATTATTAGAAACTAGCAATTGGACAAACATATTGTAATGAAGCTGTGCATTCCTTAGGTCATGGCCGAGTAGCAGCAAGTAAAAGGGAATATCCGAGCAATAGCTCACAGATTCAAGATTCAAGAGTTTTTATTCGCCATGTTTGAGCGTCCCAAACAAGGAATTTGACTTCGGTACATCACAGCCTCTGTTTAACATTTAGGTGACTAACAACACTCAGGACATGTGAAAAATGGCAAATATTCTCAAACATCCCCTGATCTTAAACTCCCAAGAGGGCAAGGAAAAACTCAAAACTCCAGCTAGGGGAAATGAAAAAACCTTGAGAAGAGACCACAGATGGGAGGGTCCCTCTTCCAGGATGACCAGGCTGCAATGGATGCAGAGAGGACACATAGTACAAACAGTTCAAAAAAGGTGTGGAGAGCAGGATGTTATTGCACAGCAATGACTCTGAGACTGTAAGAGTGGTGTTCATCAGAGCAACAGCCTGGGGGAAGAAGCTGTCTCTGTGTCTGCTGGTTTTGGCGTACAGAGCTCTATAACGCTGTCCGGAGGGGAGTAGTTCAAACAGACTGCAACCTGGGTGAGAAGGGATGAATGTTGACGTCAATAAAACAAAACTACGTACCTCCCACAAAGTGATCTGAGCAGTGGTAAGAATGGATCGTTGGCTTCCAAACCTTGGAGCTGTTGCGGCCATGTTCACCCTTCGAAGCGCCGCCGCCCAGCTATCCTTTCTGGTCTGGTCCGCAGGGAACCGATACAGCTTCCTTGTATCGCCTTTTTGGAAGTGATAGATAGGCAGATCCATTCACCATGGTCAAAGTTGCACCGTAACAACTCTGCCACCGATAAAATGCTAAAAAAATGCCGCAGTTGTTAGAAAAATGTATATATATATTATCATGCGTTCTCTAATCAATGCTTTACCCCAATAGAACTGCAAGAGATGCTTGCTGTTTGGCCTTGCTGTTTTTATGATGTACCACAGAAGAGAGATTACAGCTGGGTCACTGTCAGAATAATTTAAGTAAAGCCTTGTCATTTACGAGTTTATGGCTTTCCTTTTATCTAGGCTCTTTCTCTTTAGTGACAGGGATCTTTTGATCCCTGTCAGCCATATGTATCCTTCCTGTCCTTATGTTATCTGTGTGTTTTTGTTCCTGTAAGTGAAGGCCTCCACTACCAATGAGCAGAGCTTATTTGCATAGGCAAAATGTTCTTATTTGGTTGAAAGAAACTTCATTCCTTTTAGTTAACTGTAGGTTTGGTTCATAGATTGTTGTTGATCAGAACTGTTTTTCTTTGTTAAGTGTTAAACACAGTTTGAAGTAGTTGCGTGCAAGTTATCCTATATTTACTCAATGTTTGTTTAAGGAACTGCATACCAGTTACCTTACATTTACTTAACATTTGTTTTAGTGTTTAAGACAAGTTACTTATTGTTATTGAGTGTTAATTTACTAAGTAGATAAAGTCTAGCAAAGGTCTAGTTGCATTGTTCCACAGGAAAGCGGCAATTGAAGTTATCTGATCTCACTCGCGGACGACTCGGCCAAACAACTGGAGAAGAACAGATGGACAAACCCTGCGCGGGTCACGGGCCGACAATGAAGTGCTAATTCACACCACACTACATTCCTTAGCTAATCAGCGTTGCTACAGACACAATCTCCCCTCCCTTTAGTGTAGCAACGCCTCTGTAACCAGGGCAACCAAAACATTAAATAGAGGAGCACGTGGAGGGAGAACTCAGAATTGATGGAGATTGTAACCGAGTTTCCTCTCTCTATCGTTCTCCTCGCGAGAAAAGACTTAATATTCTGTCTCACTTGTGGTTTGTTTGCTGTTGCTCTTCTCTTAATAGTTATTCAGTTATTGAAATAAACCTGACAGCAGTACACGTATCTCTAAAGCTAAATCCAGCCTTGGCCCTATTAGCACCATCTAGCATCCATCGCTTTTTGCCACCCAAACAAATTGTCAGGTCTAAGTGCCATCAGACATTAAACCACACGCTGGAAGGAAGAGGAAAAGACAACCAGAACAGGTTTATTCGCGAGGAGAACAATAGAGAAAGGAACCTCAGTTACAATCTTCATCAATTCTGAGTCCTTTCTTCACATGCTCCTCTTTTTAATGTTTTGGTTGCCCTGGTTACAGAGGCGTTGCTACACTAAAGGGAGGGGAGATTGTGGCTGTAGCAACGCTGATTAGCTAAGGAATGTGGTGTGGTGTGAATTAGCACTTCATTGTCAGCCCGTGACCCCCGCAGAATTTGTCCCCTTTCCTCAATCAGCTGTCTTCCCCCATGGTTGGCTGACTCGTCCTCGATTGTGATCAGATTCAAGATTCAAGACTTTTTATTCGCCATGTTTGAGCGTGCCAAACAAGGAATTTGACTTCGGTAAAAACACACCCTCTGTTCAACATTTAGGTGACTAACAACATTCAGGACATGTGAATAATGGCAAAAACAGTGTAGACAAATTCAAAAAGGTGTGAAGAGCAGGATGTTATTGCACAGTAATGTCTCTGAGACTCTATGAGTGGTGTGAGTTCATCAGAGCAACAGCCTGGGGGAAGAAGCTGTCTCTGTGTCTGCTGGTTTTGGCGTACCGAGCTCTATAACGCCGTCCGGAGGGGAGTAGTTCAAACAGACTGCAACCTGGGTGAGAAGGGTCCGTAGAGATGTTCCTTGCCCGATTCCTGGTCCTGGACAGGTACAAGTCTTGGATAGATGGGAGGTTGATTCCAATGATTTTTTCTGCAGTTCTGATTGTCCGTTGTAGTCTGTGCTTGTCTTGTTTGGAGGCCGATCCAAACCAGACAGTGATGGAGGTGCAGAGGACAGACTGGATGATGGCAGTGTAGAAGGTCTTCAGAAGTTCTTGCGGCAGGTTGAACTTCTTGAGCTGTCTCAGGAAGTACAGCCTCTGCTGGGCCTTCTTCCGGACAGAGTCTATGTGGCCGGTAACATTTCAGGTCCCGAGAGATTGTGGTTCCCAGGAACTTGAAGGTGTCTGTAGAGAGAATAGTATTACTGCGGATAGTGAGGGGTAAAAGTGGTGAAGGGTCTCGCCTGAAATCCACTTTCATCTCCACGGTCTTAAGCGGGTTCAGCTCCAGATGGTTTTGACTGCACCAGTGGACCAGCCGCTCCACCTCCTGTCTGTACGCAGTCTCATCACCGTCCTGGATTAGTCCGATGAGAGTTGTGTCGTCTGCATACTTCAGGAGCTTCACAGGAGAGTCACCTGAGGAGAAATCATTTGTGTAGAGAGAGAAGAGCAGTGGGGAGAGGACGCACCCCTGAGGGGCTCCAGTGTTGGTGGTCCGGGTGTCAGATGTGATGCTCCCCAGCCTCACACGCTGTCTCCTGTTGGTCAGGAAGCTGGTGATCCACTGACAGGTGGAGGCAGGCACCGCAAGCTGGATGAGCTTCTGTTGGAGGATGTCAGGGGCGATGGTGTTGAACGCCGAGCTGAAGTCCACGAACAGGATCCTGGCGTACGTTCCTGGGGTGTCCAGGTGGTGCAGGATGTAGTGCAGTCCCATGTTGACCGCATCATCCACTGACCTGTTTTCCCGGTAGGCAAACTGGAGGGGGTCAAGCAGGGGGCCCGTGACCTCCTTCAGGTGGTTCAGCACTAACCTCCCGAACGATTTCATGACCACAGATGTCAGTGCGACGGGTCTATAGTCATTCAAACCTGTGATGGCGGGCTTCTTGGCCACTGGAACGATGGTGGAGCTCTTGAAGCACGAGGGCACCTCACACAGCTCCAGAGAACGGTTGAAGATCCGTGCAAAGGTGGGGGCCAGCTGCCCAGCGCAGACTTTCAAGCACGAAGGTGACACGCCGTCTGGGCCTGGTGCCCTCCTGGTCTTTTGTCTCCGGAACATCTGGCGCACTTCCTTCTCGCGGAACTGGAGTGCGGGCGCGGCCTCTGCAAGAGAGTGAGTGGGTGACAACGATGATAGAGGTGTGGACAGAGCAGTTGTGGGGAGAGGTGAGTATATAGATTGTGCTGGAGGAGGTCCCGTTGTGTGGGAGGACCGATCAAACCTGCAGTAGAACTTGTTTAGCTGGTTAGCAAGCCTTGGGCTCTCTACAGGACGGGGGGTTCGTTTCTTGTAGCCCGTAATGCTCAGCAGACTTTTCCACACCGTTGAGGGATCAGGATTGGCAGAGAGGTGTCTCTTCAGGTTCTCCCCGTAACACCTCCTGGCTTTCCTGACCTCTCGGTTCAGTGTGTTTCTGGTCTGCCTGAACAGCTCGCGGTCGCCGCTCCTGTAGGCCTCCTCCTTGACTTTGCGCAGAAACTTGACTTTGCGCAGATAACTTGAATTGCCGCTTTCCTGTGGAACAATGCAACTAAACCTTTGCTAACTTTATCTACTTGGTAAATTAACACACAATAATAATGAGTAACTTGTCCTAAACACTTCAACACGCATTAAGTAAATGTGGGGTAACTGGTATGCAGTTCCTTAAACAAACATTGAGTAAATATGGGATAACTTGTATGCAACTACTCCAAACTGAAAAACAGTTCTGATCAACAACAATCTATGAACCAAACCTACAGTTAACTAAAAGGAATGAAGTTTCTTTGAACCAAACAAAGAACATTTCGCCTATGCAAATAAGGTCTGCTCATTGTTAGTGAAGGCTTCTTTCAGGAGCAAAAACACACAGACAACATAAGGACAGGAAGGATACATATGGCTGACAGGGATCAAAATACATCCCTGTCACTAAAGAGGAAGAACCTAGATAAAAGGAAAGTCATACACTCATAAAGACAAGGCCTCCAGGTCTGGCAGGCCAAGGCTTCACTTAAATTATTCCAACACAAACAGTCAGCCGGTCTGTGACGTCACATGCATATCCTTTATAATCGTAAGCAGCATTATCATAACAGCCCTCACCAATCGCCGTTGTAGTTGCGTGTTGTTTTCTAAATGTGTAACAAACACAGCGGAGACATCTTCTCCCAGGCTGTTGCTCTGATGAACTCACACCACTCATAGAGTCTCAGAGTCATTACTGTGCAATAACATCTTACTCTTCACACCTTTTTTGAATTTGTCTACACTGTTTTTGCCATTATTCACATGTCCTGAATGTTGTTAGTCACCTAAATGTTGAACAGAGGGTGTATTTTTACAGAAGTCAAATTCCTTGTTTGGCACGCTCAAACATGGCGAATAAAAGCTCTTGAATCTTGAACAGATAGGTGGGACGACCAAATGCGACACACTGTTTATTGGAGAAATTAGGTGAGCAGACGTGACGTTCCAGGAACAAGACGGAGTCGTGGTCAGTGATCGGGCGTTCGGTCAGGGCTGGCGGGGTTCGGGCTTGGTCATTGGATGGGAGCTTGGTCAGGGCTGGCGGCATTTGAGCTTGGTCGGTCAGTACACGGAAACAGGTCGGCAACTGGGAGGCGACAAGAGCGAAGAGAGCAACAAGGCACAGAGCAAGAGCACAGAAGGGTAGCATACTGGGACAAACTGACAAGGTAGTGACTGCAGTGTGATGTTTAAATAGGACAGGTAAACAAGCAGAAACAGGTGTGGGTTAGGGTGTGTGGCTGTGACGCTGTGACCATGGTACAGTAATCCCTCGCTACATTGCGGTTTGTTTATCGCGGTTTCACTACATCGCAGATATTTTTTCCAAAAATGTAAACGTCAAAATAAAACTTCTAAATTGAGGAATTATGGCACAAAACTTGCCCACACGCCACCAGAAGGCAAGGAGTGCCCACACAATTGCAGTGCCTACATTGTTATAATAATAAGAGTTCTAAAAACATATTTACAGTGTTGTACCTTGTTATAGAGAAATTGTTATAATAATAAGAGTTCTAAAAACCTACAGTCAAACCTCGGTTTTTGACCACAGTTCCAGAAGGCTGTTTGAGAAGTGAATCTGTCAGACTTGGATCAGGGAGAGGATTCGGATGCAGAGTGCCAACAAAAAAGTAATTTATTCTGACAGGTCGGAGTCAGCAAAAAACCAAAAGCGCCTCAAAAGAGGGAAAACACGGTGGCAAAAAACAAAAACTGAAAAACACAGAGCTTAGGCTTGACAACAAAGGTCTCTTCACAAACTAGGTTCTCTAAAGGGTCTCTTTAACTCACGCGATCGCTGGTGCTCTGGACGGGAATAGACGCACTGGCACAAGACAAGGGGAAGACTGACTAAATACACACAGAAGGGTAAGGGCACAGGTGCAGGCAATTAGGATCAAGGACACAGGTGCACACAATTGGGATCAGGGAATCCAAGTAGACTGACGCACAGAGGAAGGACCCATGAACTGAAACGAGAGGAGAGTTATCAAAATAAAACAGGAAGTGACAATGCGACAAACAGGACAAGACAACAATAACCCACAAAACAAGACGGCATGACATACCCCCCCCCTCCTACTAGGGCCGGATCCCAGACGGACCAGGAGCATCAGGGTGAGCCGCATAAAAGTCAGTAAACAGGTCAGGGTCTAAGATAAAACTCGGCGGCACCCATTGCCGCTCCTCTGGTCCATAACCCTCCCAGTCCACCAGGAATTGCCAGCCCCGACCCCACCTGCGCACCGCCAATAGCTTTTTGACTGTGTAAGCCTGCCCTCCCCCCACTGTTCGCAGTGCCGGAGGCGGCACGGGGCCTGGCACCATCCTACTGTCCTTGGCCGGTTTGACTTTCCTGACATGAAAGGTGGGATGAATGGAAAGGGACATGGGCAGGTGAAGACGCACAGCGGCTGGGTTGACGACCTTGGAGATGCGAAACGGACCAACAAAACGGGGTGCCAGCTTTCTGGATTCCACCGGGAGGGGAAGGTCTTTTGTGGACAGCCAGGCCCGTTGGCCCTGCCGGTAGACGGGTCCCGGTCGCCGCCTGCGGTTGGCGATCCTCTTGACTCTGTCCCCTTGGCAGACCAGAGTGGCCCGTGCCGCCGACCAAATGCGACGACAGCGTCGCACCAAGGCGTGTGCCGAGGGAACGGACACCTCCAGCTCACTGTCGGGGAAGACCGGGGGCTGTAACCAAACACACACATGAAGGGAGACAGTGGTAGGCAGGGAATTGGGGGCGAATTCCACGCACGTGAGGTTCTTGCTCCATGAGGAGGGGTTTTGGGCCACTAGGCAACGGAGACCGGTTGTGAGGCTCACGGTAGCCCCTATGAGCTTGCAAAACTTGGATATAAATTGGTGACCCCTATCAGAGACAATATCCTGTGGGAATCCGTGAATTCTAAAAATCTAATCCATCATGACCGTTCGCTTTCCCGAAGGTAACTTGGGCAGGGCAATGAAGTGAGCCATCTTGGAGAATCTGTCTACCATGGTTAGTATAGTCGTTTTACCCTTGGACGTAGGAAGCCCTGTGACAAAGTCCACAGAGATCTCAGCCCACGGTTGAGAAGGAATGGGGAGGGGATGCAGCAGACCCACACGGGCGCCGTGGGAGTTCTTGTTGCGGGCACAGACGGAGCAGGCTCCAATGTATTTCCTGACGTCTGTCCCCATGGATGGCCACCAGAATTGCTGCCGAACCACATACAGGGTTCTTCGCATGCCTGGATGACAAGCGAGCCGGGAGGTGTGTGCCCAATGGACAACCTGTGGGCGCAGCCTTGTGGGAACAAACAGTCTGTTCACTGGACATCCCCTAGGGCAGGGGTGGGCAAACCTTTTGACTTGCGGGCCGAACTGGGTTCTAAATTTGGACCGGAGGGCCGAACCAGGAGCAGATGGACGTAGTGTTTGTGTGAAGTAATATAAGCGACCTGTAAAGGTCATTGCATAAAAGATTTTGGCCTTTAGTAGGTAGTAAAGCATGGATATTCCAAACAAGTTTTTTGAAAACAAATGCATTTATTAACAGCATTAAAAAAAAAAAAAAAATCACTAAAAAACTGCTATCAGTGATTCTCATAAAATTCGAGACTGTTATTATGAATAACAGTCTCCATCACTTCAGTGCCTGCAGGTCAGATTAATGAAAGATCTTATGAGATCACATCAAACGGCAAACATTCTGACCAAATATATCATCTTGAAGAATCGGTGAAAGCATACACCCAAATAAAGTAATCAAAACGGCAACACAGTGAGGGGTATCTGAAAATCAGAGCAGAATTTTAACTCGCAAACACCTGGTAACAGAGGTGAGGAAACGGAAAACACTTCCTTAAAGTAAGCCTTAAGAACTTTACAGGTTAAGATTAGTCGCAAACAGGTGGTGCATCAATGTCCTTGAGCATCCTGCATTGTTTGAAAATGAGAATGGTCGCTAGTTTCAATCCCTGCCATGTGTACAAATCATATTCAAAATGCATTTTTTTACAACTAACTTGAGCGCCTCCCCTTCATTTTCAGTGGGAACAGTGTTGTTGGTCTCCCTTTTTTGCTAGTGCGTCATAGTCTGGAGTAAAATTTGTTGTGGCAATTCTTAGGAGAGATCAAAGGTGTTGGTCCGTTTACCTCGATCTCTGACGGGTTGATGTTGACGTTCATGTGGCTGAACGTCACGTCGCGTACGTCGAGCCAAATTTGTCACTCTCTTTTGAACGCTCGGCACTGTGTCCACCTTGCTTTTCCTTGGGCGACTCATTTTAATGGAAGGATTCCAGAAAAGGTTTGTGGATGGCTTTAGCGCAAAACTGCATCTGAAAGCTCAGCGCGCGAATTATAAGAATGCAGTCATCACAGCCCACGCTCTAAATTCGGGACTGATACAAATAGAGCGCGAGTGCGCCATGTCCGTACTACTGAGTACGTACACGCACTTGTGAGTGTGCACCGAGCTTTCTGACACGGCTTCCGGTAGTAAATGCGCAGGCGAGCGGTTCCCCATCTACTGGGGAAACACAGTCATTGCAGGCAAAATGACCCCCAAAAAAAGTTTAATAATACAATTTATTCAGGGTTGGCTGGCCGGATTAAACGGTCCCGTGGGCCGGATGTGGCCCGCGGGCCGTAGTTTGTCCATCCCTGGTCAAATCAAACCCGCTTTAAGAGACGCGTCAATATAATCAGTCAGGGCCTGCTTTTCCGGTGCCGAAAGGGAATGAAGCCTCCCCTTGGGTATGGTAGAGCCGGGCAGGAGCTCAATGGCGCAATCATACGGACGGTGGGGCGGTAGAGAGGTAGCCTTTACTTCGCTGAATACCTCTGCGAGTTGGTGATAGCACATGGGAACCCCGGTCAGACCTGGGGTTTCTGTGTCTAGGGCAGGAGAAATAGAGACAGGGTCAGAACCACGTTTAGGGTCAATCGAGGTTAGATTCGAGGCATGAAACTTGGCAATGGGGTCCCCATCCCCTTATCTCCCCGGATTCCCAGTCTATGGTTGGGTTGTGGCGTTTTAGCCATGGATACCCGAGGATAAGAGGGTTCATGGGGGAGGTTACGACATGCAATCTTACTTTCTCATGATGACTGTCAAAAGACAGAGAAACGGTGTTAAGGTTTATGGATTATCTTGATTGTATATTTATGTTGGAATGTAACCTGTAATAATTAACCTAGCTTGTCCTGTTTTAACAAAAGTAGTAGAACAAAGTGCTAAGGTCTTTTGAACTGATTGACTAGCTGCAGAGGAAGCAATCAGTGTTGCTTTGTTTACACAACGTCGTAAAAGACCCACTGCTATGCAGGTGCAGACAATTAGGATCAAGGACACAGGTGCACACAATTCAGGGAATACAAGTAGACTGACGCACAGAGGAAGGACCCATGAACTCAAACGAGAGGAGAGTTATCAAAATAAAACAGGAAGTGACAATGCGACAAACAGGACAAGACAACAATAACCCACAAAACATGACATGAATTGTTCGAATTCCGTATCTATTTTTCCCATTACAAATAATGGAAAAAAAATTCATTCGTTCCAAGACTTAAAAAAAACGCTTTTTAAAGCATTTTTTCATTTGCGCATTTATGTCCGATCGTGCAACTGCAGCGCACCGCCGAACGCACAACCGTAGCACGCCGTCGACCGTGCAACTGCACCGTGCTAGTCGCATTATTGTGACAGAGCCGTCGCTGAAATTTAGAAGATATTTTCAAAGTCTTGATGTACTTTCCAAAACTTAAATGGACCTCAGCGTGCAGGGAGCTTAATTTGGTTTTATCGCGCAACCGCAGCGCGCCGGGCGCTCACTGTCGCATTGCTTTAAGAGCTTCTTTGTGTTTTAGGATAGCTTTACTGCTCCCACTTGCTTTATTTAGAGGCATGATTAGGGGTAAATCCAATCCTCAAGGTAACGAAAATACAATAACAACGAACAGAGTCAGTCGCATCCGGGCCGCGCGGTCGGGTTTTCTCGGGTCCTCTCGGCTCATCTCGCGAGGTTCGACCTCCGAATTTTTGTTTGACAACCGATATAATAATCTCGGATTTTTCGTTCGAATTCCGATTTGTTCGAGAACCAGGACGTTCGAAAACCGAAGTATGACTGTATTTACAGCATGTACACTTGTACCTTGTTATAAAAAATATATAATAATAAAAGTTGTTCAATAAACATATTTACAGTATGTGTTAAGAATTCTCCATGTTATTTATCTTATTCAGTCGTGCTTTGATTTGAGGTAGGGTGATTTATTTTGAAGGCCGTTTTCAGGCAATACCACTTCCTGTTTTACGTTCGTGTACATACTACGTCGGTTACAGTGGTACAGGAGTCATTGATGGTGTAAGTGGGTCTCCCAACAAGAGAAATGAGTGATCACGTGTCTAACCTTTAGGACAATGTAGTATTGTGCCAAATGTTCGTTTACATTCCTTTAAACTTAACTTTAACTTTAGAGGTCTGTTTTTGCGTGTTAGCACGATCGCGAATTAGCATCTTTCCGCTAACTCGTTAGCCTGCCCAGTACTTCTTGTTAACATGTTACATGCACACATGTGTTTTATACTATTAATGTATTATTTACACGTTTGAAACAATTATTTAATGTTCTAATAATAAAATATTCACTTAAATGGTTTTATATACATTTATTGACACACAAAAATGAGGGTGACCGTATTTCGCGGATTTCACTTATTGCGGGTGGTTTCTGGAACCAATTATCTGCAATAAACGAGGGATTACTGTATACATGGTGATGGAATGACAGAGAATACTGGCTGGTGACAGGTGGCACGGCAGGTGACAGAATAGCCCCCCCCCCCCCCCCCAAGCAGGGCAGGGGAGGAAATAGTAATGGATCAAAACACCGTAGCAGATAAGTACTCCGCGGAGGCATCTGAGTCTCTGACGTCCGGAGCCGATACAGGAGTCGGCAGCGCCGAAACCCCTGATACAGTAGACACAGAAGAAGTTGTGAGGGGACGTGCGGCCGGACGTAGCGGCCGGACGTAGCAGCCGGACGTAGCGGCCGGACGTAGCGGCTGGACATAGCGGCCGTCCCGGACCCCCTCGGGCATCCCTGCTTGCGAGCGGGCTAATCCGGGTGCAGGCAACGGAACTCTGCGTTGAGTGCCGGGTCCAGGATCTACCAAACCGGCACCCAAGAGCGAGCCGACTCAGTGTACCCCTCCCAGCCCACCAAGTACTGGAGCCCCCTGCCACGCCGGCGGTAACAGAGCAGTCCGCATCTCTGTCAATGAGGCGGGGGAGCCGGCGCCGTGACCAGTTACTTTCGAGGACGGGCCACATTTGTGACTCGTGGAAAGTGGGGTGTACCCTCATGGAACCTAGAAGATGAAGCTGAGGGATTGATCTCCTTGTGGACTGGGTACAAACCAACAAACCACGGAGCCTATTTGCATGACTTCACCCAAAGGGGAAGGTCCCTAGCAGACAGCCACACCTTGTGGCTGACCCGGAGTGGTGGCGCTGAGGTCTGATGTTTGTTCGCCTGGAAGGCGTAGCTGGTGACAGCACGAAGGAGGCTGGCACACGACAAGCTAACAGGGAGTAACCACGCTGATAGAGTGAAGCCTGCTCCAAGCTGAAATGGCATCACAACAGCGATTCTTCACACGGGGCTGTGAGTCAAAATTAGATGAAAATTAAATATTACTTAATATTAAATATTACGAAGTGGCCATGTTAATACTGTTGATGTTATAAACCTGTAGACATGACACAAACTATTACTTTCTGAAAGATATTGTAAATGACAAGAGCAAAACTCACTTGTTTTGAGTTTTAATAATAACAGACAAATTTGCATTACTTATAACTCCTGTTTAAAATGTTCATGAGAAAAAAATAATTTTAAACTCATGTAAATGTAAGGTATTTCAAACAGTTTGTTCAATGTTATCTGACTCTTCACATATGAATGAAAGGCAGAATTTGTGTTTTTACAGTTGTTCACATCTGCCTGAATGGCTTATAGTTGGTTATGTTGTCATTTGAAAAATAAAGACAATTGTGACAATGAAATTTGTTTCATAACAGTGTGTATTTGCATGAAATATTTGTCGTTAAAAAATGTCTGAAAAAACTATTGGCCCCCGGGACCCTTCATTTTATTAAATCTGGCCCTCCTTGCAAAACGATTGGACACCCCTGACCTAACCTGACGGGAATTCAGCTTCTTAGCAGAGTGGATTGCGGTGGTCGGGACACACAATGAACGGTGTGCCCTCTAGCCAATTCTGCCATTCTTCTAGGGCAGAGATAGGCCACATCCGGCCCACGGGACCGTTTAATCCGGCCCGCCAACTCTGAATAAATTGTATTATTAAACTTTTTTTTGGGTAATTTTTCCTGCAATGACTGCGTTTCCCCAGTAGATGGGGAACCGCTTGCCTGCGCATTTACTACCGTGTCAGAAAGCTCGGTGCACACTCACAAGTGCGTGTACGTACGGACATGGCGCACTCGCGCTCTATTTGTAGCAGTGCCGAATTTAGAACGTGGGCTGTGACGACAGCATTCTTGTAATTCGTGCGCTGAGCTTTCAGATACAGTTTTACGCTAAAGCCACCCACAAACCTTCCCCTGGAATCCTTCCATTAAAATGAGTCGCCCAAGGAAAAGCAAGGTGGACACTGAGTGCCGAGTGTTTAAAAAAGAGTGACCAATTTGGCTCGACGTCACGTTCAGCCACATGAACATCAACATCAACCCGTCACAGATTTAGGTAAACGGACCAACACCTCGGATCTCTCCTAAGAATTGCCACAACAAATTTTACTCCAGACTATGACGCACTAGCAAAAAAAAAGGGAGACCAACATCACTGTTCCCACTGAAAATGAAGGAGAGGCTCTCAAGTTTGTTGTATAAAAATGCATTTGGAATATGATTTGTACAAATAGCAGGGATTGAAACTAGCGACCATTCTCATTTTCAAACAATGCAGGATGCTCAAGGACATTCTTCAAGATGACATATTTGGTCAGAATGTTTGCCGTTTGATCTGATCTCATAAGATAAACATCTTTCATTAATCTGACCTGCAGGCACTGAAGTGATGGAGACTGTTATTCATAATAACAGTGTCGTATTTTATGAGAATCACTGATAGCAGTTTTTTAGTGATTTTTTTTAATGCTGTTAATAAATGCTATTGTTTTCAAAGAACTTTTTTTGAATATCCATGCTTTACTACCTACTAAAGGCCAAAACCTTTTATGCAATGACCTTTACAGGTCGTTTATATTACTTCAAACAAACACTACATCAATCTGCTCCTGGTTCGGCCCTCCGGTCCAAATTTAGAACCAAGTTCGGCCCACAAGTCAAAAAGTTTGCCCACCCCTGTTCTAGGGCTAGCTTCACAGCGAGTTACCAATGTCGTAGTTCCTCTACGCTGCTGACAGTCGGCGTGAAAAAAACGTGTGGGGTGAAGTTTATCATCTGGCCTGGAACGTTGTGAGAGGACGGCCCCTACGCCCACGTCCGACGCATTGACTTTGACAATAAACTGTCGTTCACGCAAGTGAAGCGTGTTGTTAGCTCAGCGGATGCCTTGTCGGCGGCCGGACTCTAATGATAGTGGGCGGAGGTGCTGGTGAGGGCGGTGAGCTCGCCGATCCGCAGCTTCCGAGCAAGGTTGATGTCCATAATTTTGGCTCCGATGTCCACCAATGCGGACAGATGGTGGACTTCATTATTAATCAGCAGACATGCTGGCAATAATATCTTGCGGTCGGTGGGAATGGGAACCGTGTTCGAACACACGCGGATCTCCCCGACCCCGCCTGAGTGTCTTCTATTTCTTGGAGACCCTGCCGCTTGGTGCCCCTCGCCTCCAGAATAGAGGCAGAGGCTGGCGTGCAGTCGCCACTGGTGCTCCTCAGCAGGGAGGGAAGCCCAACCGATCTTCATCGACTCTGCTCGGTCCGGCCAATCTGCTCGAGGACGACCCTGAGCGGTCCGGTCGCCCAGCCTCTGGGTTCTGTCCCGAACCCACGCGGAGTGACGTCGAGTCGCTCCTTTCGCCACCGCTGGATGCGGCGATCGATGCGTGTCATCAGCTCCATGGCTTCATTAAGCGACACGGGAAACTCGTATGACACGAGCTCGTCTCTTAGATAGGCATCCAGACTCTCTTAAAAAATGTCAACTACCAAGAACGGGCTCCACGAACTCCAACTGACAGCAATGGGGAAGTCCAGGGCATGTTCCGCAAGTGGACGACCTCCTCGGCGACAGTGGAGCTGACATCGGAGACTTGCACCATTTAAGGTGCGTGATGATAAATCCCACCTTGGCTCCTTCTGAGGCAAACGTCTGAGGCTGGAGCGCAAACTGAATCCGGCAACTCTGGATTGGCAGACTGTGGTGGTAGTCACTCTTTTTTAAGAAGGGGGACCGGAGGGTGTGTTCCTTCTACAGAGGAATCACACTCCTCAGCCTCCCTGGTAAGGTCTATTCAGGGGTGCTGGAGAGGAGGTTCCGTCGGGAGGTCAAATCTCGGATTTAGGAGGAGCAGTGTGGTTTTCGTCCTGGCAGTGGAACAGTGGACCAGCTCTATACAGTCGGCAGGATCCTCGAGGGGCCATGGGAGTTCGCTCAACCAGTCCACATGTGTATTGTGGACTTGGAAAATGCGTTTGATCATGTCCCTCGGGAGGTTCTGTGGAAGGTGTTTCGGGAGTACGGGGTGCCGAACCAACTGATAAAGGCGGTTCGGTCTCTGTATCATCGAGGCCAGAGTTTGGTCCGCATTTCTGGCAGTAAATCGGGTTGTTGAGGGTGTCGAGTTTGGGACCTCAGCATTGCATCTCTGCTTTTTGCAGACGACGTGCTGCTGTTGGCTTCTTCAAGCCGTGATCTCCAGCTCTCACTGGAGCGGTTCGCAGCAGAGTGTGAAGCGGCCGGGATGCGGATCAGCACCTCCAAATCTGAGTCCATGGTACTCAGTTGGAAAAGGGTGGAATGCCCTCTCCGGATCGGGGATGAGATTCTGCCCCAAGTGGAGGAGTTCAAGTATCTTGGGGTATTGTTCACGAGCGAGGGCAGGATGGAGCGTGAGGTTGACAGGCAGATCGGTGCAGCGTTGGCTGTTACGCGGACTCTGTACCGGCCCGTCACGGTGAAGAAAGAGCTGAGCCAAAAAGTAAAGCTCTCAATTTACCGGTCGATTTACGCTCCTACGATATGATGGTGCCGCGGATGGCAGCCACGGTGAGTCGCTCTCTGTTTCTTTGTCTTTTATTTTGTGTTTTCTGTGTCTTCTGCTGTCCATCCCGGATCACTTTTACCAGAGAAGCGCTGTTAAACATCGAACAGTCTTCTTCTGGTATTTTCTCTCCTGTTCTCTCTGATTCAGACTGTTTGTCGGAGATTCTAGCTGGAGCGGCGGTGCTATACAAGGCAGAGAGGGTTCCGTTCTGCCCTACCGTCAATTCATCTGGCGAATGTCCGCTCCCTGGCGAACAAGATGGACGAACTGCTGCTCCTCACTTCAAGGAACACGGACTTCAGCAGATCCACCGCGCTGTGCTTTGTTGAAACGTGGCTCAGCGAACGGACCCTCCACCACGCCGTGGAGTTAGCAGGGTTTCGGCTAACGCAAGCAGATCGCAACGCGGAGCTCTCCGGAAAATCAAAGGGAGGTGGTCTCTGTTTCTACATTAATGAACGTTGGTGTACTGATCTCACGGTGTTGAAAGAGTTTTGCAGCCCTCTCCTAGAAACACTTTTCATAAACTGCCGGCCGTTCTATTCACCACCTCGATCGTCACGGCGGCTGTTTACATTCCACCACACGCACATGCGAGTGAAGCCACGCAGATGCTGGCTGACCAGGTAACAGACATGGAAAAACTTCTACCAAACTCACTCATCATTGTTCTGGGTGATCTTAACAGGGCGAACCTCGCACACGAACTCCCCAGATACAGACAGCACGTAACGTGTCCCACCAGAGGGGCACAGACTCTGGAACACTGCTACACCGTGAGTAAGGATGCATACCACTCTGTGGCTCGTGCAGCTTTAGGATTCTCGGACCACTGTCTAGTTCATCTGATCCCGGCCTACAGGCAGAAACTAAAAACTTCTAAGCCTGTGGTGAGGACTGTGTGGAAGTGGACAGTGGAGTCAAGGCAGGACCTCCAAGCCTGCTTTGACTGTGCATTGTGCATTAAAGTGCATTGATGATGTGACTCACTCAAAGTCCATCGTCACTCGGGCTAACCGGAAGCCATGGCTGACGGGGGCTGTCTTCAGGCTGCTTGTCATGAAGCACATCCGTTCTGTTCTCCCCCCCACCATTGACCCCTTCCAGTTTGCGTACCGAGCCAAGCGGTCCTCTGACGATGCCATCTGCTCTGCTTTCCACTCGGCCCTCACCCACCTGGAGAGGAGGGACTCGTATGTGAGATTGCTGTTTGTGGACTTCAACACCATTGTGCCACAACGTCTCATCAGCAAACTTGACAAGCTGGGCCTCAGTACCTACCTCTGCAACTGGCTACTGGACTTCCTCTGTCAGAGGCCACAGGTGGTACGTGTGGGCGACAAAATCTCCGCCAGCATCACGCTGAGCACGGGGGCCCCCAAAGGCTGCATGCTCAGTCCGCTGCTCTTCACCCTCCTGACGCATGACTGCGCTGCAACCTACAGCGACAACCGCGTGGTGAAGTTTGCTGACGACACGACTCTGGTGGGTCTCATCGCCAAGGGAGACGAGACTCAGTACAGGCTGGAGGTTGACCTTCTGGCCACGTGGTGCAGGGACAACAACCTCCTGCTGAACGTCGACAAGACCAAGGAGATTGTTGTGGACTTCCGGAAGGGTCACACCCAACACCTGCCGCTGACCATCGATGGTGCTGTGGTAGAGAGAGTGGGGAGCGCCAGGTTCCTGGGGGTGCACATCAGTGAGGATCTCTCCTGGTCCACTAACACCGCATCACTGGCAAAGAAGGCCCAGCGCCGCCTGTACTTCCTGCGGAAACTCAGGCGAGCGAGCGCTCCTCCGGCCGTCATGACTACGTTTTACCGTGGCACCATTGAGAGCGTCCTCTCCAGCTGTATTGCTGTTTGGGGTGGCGGCTGCACTGACTACAACTTGAAGGCCCTGCAGCGCATAGTGAAGACGGCTGGTAAGATTATTGGTGCTTCGCTCCCCTCCTTGAAGGACATTTACACCTCCCATCTCACCCGCAAGGCGACCACGATTGTGAGTGATGTGAGTCACCCCGCTCACTCTTTGTTCGAGCTTCTGCCCTCTGGGCACAGCCTGCGTTCCCGCACCACCAGACTCCCAAACAGCTTCATACTCCAGGCTGTTAGGATCCTGAACTCGCTTCCCCGTTCTGCGTAGCGTCCTGTACTTTTACTGTCTGTATGCACACTGGCTCTTGTTTGTTGTGTTATCTGTTTATTTATTATTTATTATTAGTCTTATTATTTATTGTTTGTGCCTTCTTGGTTTTTATATTGCGTCGTTTACTTGTATGTCTATCGTGTAGTATGTCTTGTCACCGTGGGATAGAGAAAACGTAATTTCGATCTCTTTGTGTGTCTCGGCATGTGAAGACGTCGACAATAAAGCAGACTTTGACTTTTTAATCTTCTGTCTAATGCAAAGTGAAATGGAAAAACGATGTGGAGAAAGTTGCATTGTTTAATAAATTCCAATGTAAACTCAGATTTTTTATGAGCTCATAGTGGCAGGAAAAAACTGTCTGGCCACTGTATTTAATGACTTTCATTTCTTCTGTTAAAGCTCTGACATCACAGTTTGCATCAGGCAGAACCTATTCTAAAAGTATAACGCCACCTACGTAATAACACAGATCTTTTTGACATCACATAAATTGACAAAACCACAGTTCGAAAAGCAATAAATGATTTAAACAACTCAATTGCCAAGGATATGTATAATTCAGATGTTGCGTTTAAAAATAAATACATCCTAATATCCTGTTTGAGCCCCTCACTCATATTAACAGATGGATCACCACAGGTCAGTTTCCTGTAGACTGGCTAAAGATTATTATCAAGCCAATTTTTAAATCAGAGAACACTCAAGAACTGACCAATTAATATCAGTCTTCTGCCTGTCATCTCTAAGTGTTATAAAAAAATATTACTTCGACAATACAATATCTGGAAAACATTTTGGATTCTCAACAAATTGGCTTTGTCACGTTCCTGCGTCACCTGACTTCCAGCCAAGCCCCAATCAAGGAATTGCCAGCACCTGCTACAGCTCGTTAGGTCCCCTACTTAACCTCTGTGTATTCTGCCAGTGGTTGTCACTATTTACCCTGCCCGTGACACCACTGCCTTTTTGTCCCCGGAACGATCTCTGTTGCCAACTGCTTCCGTAAACTGACCGACCACACTTTGATCGCCACCTGCCCTGACTACATGCTCGTTCTTTGACCACGCTTCTGATCGCCGCCTGGCTCAACCACCTGCCTGCCTCCGACTACGCGCTGTGCTCTGCTGCTCAGCCACGCCAGCCAGACCGCAAGTCCAGCGTTCCACTTCCCCTTCCCCCCTTTTTCAATAAAGGATTGTGCTGCACTTGGTCGCCCTGTCTCTGTTCCGTGACAGAACGAACTGACCAATATGCGACCAGCGCATGGTCCCTCAGCCCTGGACCGCCTGACCCACGCGGCGTGGGACATTAGCAAGATCGCAGAGGAGATGGCGACATTAACGAAGATCGTCCGGCAGCAGCAACAGCAGCTCCTGCAGCACCATCAGCTCCACCAAGAACTTGTAGAAGCTCTTAAAGACTTGGCTCCTCTGGCTGCTGCGACCCAATCTGCACGAGCCCTGTCCACGACCGTTCCACTCACACCACCGTTACGTCCACGCCCCGGAGCCCACACTCAGCAACCTCGAGAGGTTTGACGGGGATCCCAAGTACGGCCGGGCCTTTTCGACAAACTGCCGCGTCTTGTTTGACCTCCAGCCCGTCACGTTCGCCACGTAACCAGCCGAGCTGGGTTTTGTACTCACTCACCTTACGGGCGAGGCATGGCTGTGGGGAACAGCAGAATAAGAGCGGCAGGGACCCGCCTGCTCGTCGTTCGACGCCTTCGCAGCTGAGATCCTGCACGTGTTCGACTTGGGCTCAGCCTCGGAAGACGCCTCCGAGGAACTCATCACGCTGCACCAAGGCAGCAGATCCGTCGCCCAGTACTCCATCAAGTTCCAGACGGTGGCGCGTCGGAGCGACTGGAACACACCGGCTCTCGTCGGCACCTTCCTCCACGGACTTGCTGAGTATATCAAGGATGAGTTGGTGTCCTACGAGCGCCCTCAAACCCTTGAAGATGCCATGGACCTGGCTGCACGGGTAGATCGGCGGATCCAGTCAAGACGATGCGAGAAGAGGAAGGCCGTCATGACTACATTCTACCGTGGCACCATTGAGAGCGTCCTTTCCAGTTGTATCGCTGTCTGGGGTGGTAGCTGCACTGAATACACCGTGAAGGCCCTCCAGCGCATAGTGAACACGGCTGGTAAGATCATTGGTGCTTCACTCCCCTCCCTGAAGGACATTTACACCTCCCATCTCACCCGCAAGGCGACCTCGATTGTGAGTGAGAGTCACCCCGCTCACTCTTTGTTTGATCTTCTGCCCTCTGGGAAGAGGTACAGGAGCCTGCGCTCCCGCACCACCAGACTCACCAAGAGCTTCATTCTCCAGGCTGTTAGGATCCTGAACTCTCTCCCCCCTTCTGCGTAGCGTCCTGTACTTTTGCGCTATATTCTGACTGTCTGTTGTATACCCACCTGCTCCATTTTTGCTCCTCTTATTTATTGTGTTACCGTTTTTTTTCCGTGTATAATGCGCGAAATTTAACTAATTTATTGTCCTAAAATCTGAGGTGCACATTATACATGGGTACAACTTTTAATTTTTTTGTTTTTTTTTAAGAAAATCATGGTACAACAAAACCAACAACAGGACTGACCGACAAAGAAGTGGAACAAAAAGAGAGGGTGACATTACCAAAGACAGGAACAGAAACCAAACAGACATCATGACAGTAACACATGCAATGCTCCGATGAGCGAGGAGCAGACAGGACTTAAATACAAAACACATAACATTGATTGAGGTGACACAGGAAGGGAGGGGCGACGCGAACAGAAACTATGGCAACCGAGACACATAGCAAAACTGGGGACGAGACAGGACAAATCTCCCTCGAAATAAAACTTGAAATCACCTTTCTTCTTGTTTGTTGTCAATCGCGCATCGCATTCAGCCATCCTGCCCAACACAGTCAGTAAAATTCATAATTGACGACACATCGTTTGATGCGATGGTGCAATCCTTGTAGGTGTGTTATTGTCAAATATTGTTTGTTTTTTAATCTCCATCGCGGACTGGACGTCATACTGAGGCAGTATAACTGCGCATGCGCACTATGGATCCGATGCGCAGAACGGATGCGCAAGACACGTCAGCTATATAAAGAGCGAGAGTTGTTTTCTTCCTATTAGTTTCAATTCACAGTTTAATTAGCAGTTTCAATCAGCAAATAACAAAATGCGTATTACAGGTAATAGTTTATTTCACAACACTTTGCCTTGTTCCTTTTGTCTCTGCTGTTCACTTCAAACACGCTCCATACGACCGCAATGCTCTCGTATCAGACGCTTGCTCGATCACCTGCTCGTTTACTGTCACAATGTACCCTACACAAATCCGAAACATTTGTTGCGGCTCCGAGTCACGACGAGGGGCAAGTTTTGGTTTCCAAGGGTGTTTTTATTCCTCTTCAACGTCTCTCCCATACAGAGCCGCCTTTTTCACGTCCGCACTGATCGCGGTGATGCCTTTACGGGCAGTCGGAGAAATCAACGCCAACAAAAAAAATTACATCCAGCCTAGTTAAGACCATACCAAAGACTATAAAAATTGGACCCATTGCCTCCCTGCATGTGTGACGATCATTGGGACTTAAAAAAAAAAAAAAAAAAATTGGGTGCGTATTATACATGGGTACAGGCTTTTTCCCAGCATCAACATGCCATTTTTAGGGTGCGTATTATACATGGGGGCGCATTATACACGGAAAAAAACGGTATTTGTTTATTTATTATTTATTCATTGTTTGTGCCTTCTTGTTTTTATTTTTGTGTCTATCGTGTTATGTGTCTCGTCACCGTGGGATAGAGAAAAACGTAATTTCGGTCTCTTTGTGTGTTGTGACGTGGAGAGATTGACAATAAAGCTGACTTTGACTTTGACTTTGACTACTTGTATGTATATATTGTGTACTATCGCTTGTTACTGTGGGATAGTGGGAACGTTATTTCGACTTCTTTGTGTGTCTTGGCATGTGAAGAAATTGACAGTAAAGCAGACTTTGACTTCAACCCGTAGGCAGCAGCCGCGGGCCCTGTCTCGTCGTCAGCTGCAGCATGTGGCACAGACTCCTCCTCGGCTGCTGTTGCAACGTCCGCAGCCTGGTTCTACTCCAACGGGCAAGGCGTTGGAATCTGACCGGCATCCTGCTCGAAGTCCTCCAGAAGAGAAACATTTGGTTCCCGTGCCGGCCCCTAGGTCGGCATCTCTCGCTGCCACAGCTGAGGAGGAGGACTGGGCGGTGGTGCCACCTGCTGATGGTGCTTGGTTGACATGTTTGTCTGACTCAGACTTATCGGACTGTTATTAACGCGCATCTGAGGTTCCCCCTCCATCCCGCCCGTCCTCCTGCTCTGGCTCGGGGTTCTGTTTTTGGGACGTTTTCTGTCACGTTCCTGCGTCACCTGACTTCCAGCCAAGCCCCAATCAAGGAATTGCCAGCACCTGCTACAACTCGTTAGGTCCCCTACTTAACCTCTGTGTATTCTGCCAGTGGTTGTCAGTTCGTCTACTTACCCTGCCCGTGACACCACTGCCTTTTTGTCCCCGGAACGATCTCTGTTGCCAACTGCTTCCGTAAACCGACTGACCACGCTTTGATCGCCGCCTGCCCCGATTACTTGCTCGTCCTTTGACCACACTTCTGATCGGCGCCTGCCTCGACCACCTTCCTGCCTCCGACTACGCGCTGTGCTCTGCTGCTCAGCCAAGTCCAGCGTTCCAGTTCCCCTTTCCCCCTTTTTGGACGTGCTAACCAGTGCCCCACCATGCCACCGTGACCTAAACCATAAACCATGACCTATTATTATCAAAGCTCTCATTACTCCACTTCTCCAAATGTTTGATGTGCTGGTTCCAGTCGTACATGCAGAATTGTGAACAGTGTGTTGTCATTAATAATTGTAGATCCTCCTTTCAGAAATCTCAAACAGGAATCCCCCAAGGAACAACCCTGGGTCCAATTCTCTTTAGTTTATACATTAATAATCTTCCTGAGACATGTCCAGAGGTCAAGTTTCAGATGTATGCTGACGAATCATGTAGTGGTAGAAACTCTTTAGTACTCAGTCAAAAATTTAATCAGAGATTGAATAAGATCTCCTTTTGGCTCCAGGAATGATTTCTCAGCGTTAATACGCAGAAAGCTAAGTGCATTTTATCAATAAACACGGGAAAAGTTTTTAATTGTGAAAGAAAAAAAATACCTATAAAACAAGGGCTCATTAGAAGTTTAATATTGGTCATTGTATGGAAAAATTAGGATGTTAGGTTTTAGCATCCACGACCCCCGTGAGGACAAAGCGGTACAGATAATTGTTAGGGTGGTGCTCACTCTAACTTATTTTGCAAGAACCACACTGGAGTCAAGCAAGTCATTTCAAACACCTGCAGGCGGAGAGTTCACTCGTCGCTGTGCTTACAGCGATGGTCGAATGAAGTCTGACTCAGGCCTCGTCAGGTGCTTATTTATTGAGAGAAACAGAGTGGGGTTGAAAGTGGGGGTGTGGGAAGACACAGGATAGGGTGAGGCCGATCGCCTGCTGATCAAAGCATAGCAGGGGGCCTTTTATGACTTTCTGTAAACAAAGCAACTTTGATTGCTTCCTCTGCGTCTAGTCAATCAGTTGAAAAGATCTTAGCACTTTGGTCAACTACTTTTGTCTAGACAGGACAAGCTAGTTAAATTATTACAGGTTGCATTCCAACATAATCATACGATGAAGATATTCTGCAAACCCTAACAATAACGGATGGATGGATTTTAGGATTTTCGTACATGAACTTCTGATAAGTTAAAACTAAACAATACAACAGCAACAAAGAAACAAGTGGGAGTTTCAAAGTTTTTATTGTTTACTGTAGAAACACTGTACATAAATTACTTTCTCTGAGACTAGTATTGAACTGTTAAGTGCAATTTCTCAACCTTCAATATAAAAATGATGAATCCATAACACATTAACTTGTCTCAATTGTCTTGGCATATGATGTAAATGCTCTGTATTAGTATACTGTCTTTAAAATGATTCAGATTGCCTTCCCACTAGAGATGCACCGATCCGACTTTTTCAGTTTCGATACCGATACCGATGCCGTGGCTTTGCGTATCGGTCGATACCCGATACCGATCCGATATTATGGTTGACTTAACAAGCTACATAACTCTACATGTGAAACAGAAAAGACCAAAGGCAATGGCATCAGGCAGACTACACAGTTCTTTGCTCTAAATTAGGGGTGTCCAAACTAACGGTCCAGTTTTTATTGGCCCGCAGCAAATTCTGAAAACATAATTGAATATGGCCCGCACAAGAAGCTTGAGCTCAGCTTCTCAGTTTCCACACTAGATGGAGCCCGCCACACAAAGCGTTTGACGTCCCATTAACACCCCCCCGGAAGAGAAGCGAACACGCAGCGTTTGACATCCGATTAGCCTCCACACACACCCCCCCCCCCATTCGGGAGAGAAGCGAACGCGCAGCCTTTGACGTCCCATTAGCAACCCGAAGAGAAGCGAACGCGCAGGGTTTGACGTCCGCTTAGCAACCCGGGGAAGAGAAGCGAACGTTCGCTCCATGTTTGCGTTTGTTTAGAAAACTCTCGTGGCATGCGGCACACGTGCTGCTGACGTATGACGTAGCCCGCGTCCCAATAGATTAAGGAAAGTATCGGCTCACAGATCGGCTGCATTTTCCGATACCCGATCCATCTATTTTGTTGATATCGGGGCCGATATCCGATCCAGATATCGGATCGGTGCATCTCTACTTCCCACCCTTGAAAACAAACACACACAAGAAAACCTCTAATAATACAAAGACCTACAGTCAATGGAAAAACATACTCTTGATTCTTGATTACTTACTCAAAGTCACTGACAGCAATACACTCTCCTCTTAAAGAGAGACAAGCAAATATGTTGAGAGAAGCAACAACAGTTACTAATCACAGCAACTCCACCCCCCCCCCCCCAAAAAAAAACCACGACAACATGTTTCTATTGCAAGCGATACTACCAACTTTGACCGATAAAAACACAAGTTCTATGCATTATAAGACTGAGTCACATTTTGCAGAATTGTAGGACTCTTGGACTTAGAAGCAGATCAGTGTTATGCAGAACCACACAGTCCATCCAAAGAGAACCATAAACACCTACAGCACTATCCTGTCTCCTTCATGGAGTTGTTGATGTAGCGGGGATGCATATGAGAAGTTCATGACAACTGATCAAACATATCATAGGTTCTGGTTAGCAATATGAAAAAAAAAACCTTGAAATGTCAGATTTTGTTGGATTAAGATCATAGTCCATTCCTGGGGTGGTGGTGATGATTATAGTTACAGTAGTAATGGTATCTGTAATATTATGTAAACACTTTTTTCTTCATTTTTATAATCCCCCTTTTCCCCCAATGCAAATACAATACAATGTTTTGATAAAATACGAAACAAACATTTTCAAACAAATTTATCCTTTACTTTCCTTCATACAAATCATAGTCATTTTATGTGCTATTCTCTCTTGGAGAAAGTCCACAGCAGTTCTGCTTGATTGCGCCAGCCATAAACAACAAGAGATCCTTATAGACATTGGCCCGTGAGGGGTCAAACAGCAATGGTGAAAGTTACATCTGACTCCACGGTTTAACGATACTGGCAACATCCACCAGGGATCCACAGACATTTGTTTTGTTCTCTGCTCAGACAGTTTAGAACTGTTGAAGTGCTTGGCAACTCATTCAGCCATGACAGCTGTTGTATATGCTAAACCAGTCTGTACTTCTGCTGTAATCACAGCTTGACAGCATGACACACAACATTCAGGTTAGCTCCACCTTCCAAAGATTGAGTGAGAGGGTGGAGCATGCATGCATATGCTGTTTGTTCAAAGGCATTTCAAAGAAAGAGAAAGAAAGAGAAAAGAGAGACAGGAAGAACCTAAGAAAGAAAGACGGTCATTAGACTGAAGGTTTTCTTGTTTCTTGGAATTTAAATCAGATTGTTATTGTTTCATCTCAGTTATGTTGATCTGATTGTTTCATTATCTTTTTAGTGTCTTATTGTCCTCAGAGAAAAATAGATATGCAAACATGGAGGCTCTTTTGTGTCTACCTTGGACTTTGAAGACAGTTCAGTCTGTGACATCCATTTACTGTTCAAAGACAATTTGTTTTTCATCTTTTTGGAGTCTTCGTCAGTCCTCAGTGTAGAAATAAAGCCTCAGCTAATGCCCTGTTACCTCCTCCCTATTTCACTCTGACGCAAGAACTGGATGTTGTTGGCACTGTCAGCTAGCTCAGGGTACTGCTCTATGGACAAGACGTAATACCCGTCATAACCCAAAACCTTCCCACCACTCAGCAGCTGCCTTTTCTCTCCCTCTGTCCACAGCCGAACTCCCTCCTCGCCATCTCTGACGCGCTGCTGTTCACAGGTCCAGGCGCTTGTCAAGGCCCTCTGCCTGGCGTGCTCCAGGACACGTGCCTTCTCCTCATCCAGCGTTGTTCCATAACGCACGTGGAGTGCCAGGGCCCCATACTGCAGCTCCACATCAGCAAAGCGCCGTGTTCGGCCATTCATCACCGTTGTAGACTGTGACACGGTCACATTCACGCCATTTTCGAGTGATTTACGTCCCGAAGTGAGCCGAAGTGCGCCAAGATCATTCTCGGGCAGGCTTGTCTTGATGAAGTAGTGGGTGTCCCGTCCTTCCACAGTAAAATGCAGATCCTCCAGGTAAAATGCATTGTTTAGGACTGCGGCCACTTTGATGCAGTCCTCGTTGGCAATGTTGAGAGCGCTGGTCACCACACGGCCTTGGATGACGGCAAGCATCACTCCTTTCCCAATGAGAGACTTGATTGTCGCAAACCAGAGCCACGGTTTAGTGTAGGCTGTATGGCGTCGACTCAGCTGGATTTCTGGCATCCGCTCAAAAGATAGAAAGGCACGAGTCTCACGTGTCACCTCCTGCTGGATGCCTGAGATAGACTGCCAAAAATGAGATGTACAGTATAAGTTAAGTTTAACTTTACCGTATTTTCCGGACTATAAGGCGCACCGGACTATAAGGCGCACCTTCAATGAAGGACCTATTTTAAAACTTTGTCCATATATAAGGCGCACCGGACTATAAGGCGCACCATTAATGCAATCACAATATAATAACTTGAAATAGTGAAAACAATCACAATATATCAATAATGTTAATATCACACAACACACAAAATAAACATGTAAAGCTTACTTTAATAAGTACAAAACAAAACAGTCAGATAGATCAGTAAACTTTAAAAGTTAAAGTTCCATCCATCGATCATTCTCTATTTGGTCCATATATAAGGCGCACCGGACTATAAGGCGCACTGTCGGCTTTTGAGAAAATTTGAGGTTTTTAGGTGCGCCTTATAGTCCGGAAAATACGGTACTTGAAACTCATACATACACGTTAATAAAGATATATTCATAAAAGCAATGAGTAAGTTACAATGAAAAAGCAAACATTTTTTTACAAAAAGGAAAATTCATTGTATTTCAGCTTTCGGTTGTAATAGCAAAATGAACCTAAAATAGTTAACAGGCGAACCTAATATGACCTGTAAAGGTGTGAATGCACCAGTCCAACTGTTTGTTGTTTGTTTACTTTTTTGCTCAATGAGCCAGATTTACAAATTATAGGTATTAGAATTTGTAAGGCCTGAAATATTGAACAGTTTGACTTCAAAAGTCTAAAAAAGATCCAATTCAGTTCACCGTTTTAAAGTTATGGTGCATTTCAGATATCTGCTGAGCACAACAAATGAAGAAATCACAGCCAGTTTGAACATTTTGTTTCAAAAATTTTGTCGGTCAGCCTAAACAAAATAAAGGTAAATCGAATGTAGAACATCATAATACTACTGTCAGTATTAAAGTAGAAGTCAACCCGAAGGATTTTTTAAAGGAATACACTGTATGTGTAAGCAACTATAAAAACTTGGTATTTGGTCCCCCAAAGTAGAACAAACTAATCCAGTTTGTTTATCCTTGAAAAACTAACCGTCAGTACACAACTCCACTTTTTGTTTCCTGTCGTCACTAAGACTTTCTTTCCCTGGTAAGAAGTGAATCTGTGATGATCTTTTCCTTGACATTGCTTTGTTGTTTTATTATTTACAGTTTCCAGTGGACTTCAGAAGAGACCCTTCACCACTTCTACGCCTCACTATCTTCAGTAATGCTATTCCCTCGACAGATACCTTCAAGTTCCTGGGATCCACAATCTCTCGGGACCTGAAATGGACCGGCCACATAGACTCTGTCCGGAAGAAGGTACAGCAGAGGCTGTACTTTCTGAGAGCTCAGGAAATTCAACTTGCCACAGGAGCTGCTGAAGACGTTCTACACTACCATCATCCAGTCTATCCTCTGCGCCTCCATCACTGTCTGGTTTGGATCGGCCACCAAACAAGACAAGCACAGACTGCAACGGACAATCAGGACTGCGGAAAAGATAATCGGGATCAACCTCCCATCTATCCAAGACTTGTACCTGTCCAGGACCAAGTAACATACGTATATGCAGACCCTTCTCAGCCAGGTCACAGTCTGTTCAAACTACTCCTTTCCGGACGGCGTTACAGAGCCCTGTGCACCAAAACCAGCAGACACAGACACAGCTTCTTTCCCCAGGCTGTCGCTCTGACGAACTCACACCACTCATAGAGTCTCAGAGACATCACCGGGCAATAATATCTTGTTCTCGCCACTTTAATGTTGTTAGTCACCTGACTGTTGTTTGGCACCTAAATGTTGTACAGAGGCTGAGATCAAAACGGAGTCAAATTCCTTGTTTGGCATGCACAAACTTGGCTAATAAAGCTGATTCTGAATCACTTTTAAAATGAAATTCTCTCTCTCTCTCTTTCTCTCTCTCTCTCGCTCTCTCTCTCTCTCTTTCTCTCTCTCTCTCTCTCTCTCTCTCTCTCTCTCTCTCTCTCTCTCTCTCTCGCTCTCTCTCTCTCTCTCTCTCTCTCTCTCCCATTCTTATCAATTGTGAATAAATAAATTAAATAAATTGTGCATGATAGATATTTCCTGTCCACAACAGCCAGCCACCAACACGCAAAAAATACGCTGATACCTGCTTTTTGCGGTACCGTCAGAACCGAATATCTAACTTTTCACTCGCCGTTTGTATAGATGTGACTTGAAGGCTCCATGTCACTGCTGCTCCTTTTTAATGTAAGTTTACTATACGGTTTAAGCAGTTTTAAATAAATGAGTGATTTTAAAAGTAAGTGGATTCTGTTGTTTTGTTGTTTTTGATGGTGATACTGAATTAGTATCGAGAATCGTGAAAAATTACAAGTATTGGTACTGACTACTGAAATTCTGGTATCTTTGACAACCCTATTGTGAGGGGAAGAACGAGTGGCTTTTTTTCCTGGATGCCTCCTCTTGCCTCATTTCCTCTTTCCTTATGCCTACCCCACACTACTTTTGTGCAATTCCCCATGTGAAATTGTCCCTTGATTTTCTCCTGTATTTCTACTCTCTTGCTCTCTATATTTCCTGGTTTTGTTCTTTTTAATTTGTTTGTCTTGCTGTTACTTATTATTATCTCTGTATGAATGGTTTATTAATAGTCGATTCTTGACGATATTATAGATTAATAATTGTCTTTGAGTTAATTGAACCCAGTCTTTCACCGTTCTGATTTACATACATTTGTGTGTTTGAATTAATTATATTTGATACTAATTAGTGAATAGTCATGTTGATTTAATGTGAAATTCCACAATTTAAATCAACAAGGAAACCATTTTTTTAACCAGCTGTCAAAAGTTGGTATCAGTTTATACGCGATGGGTAAGATGTTTATTTTTGGGCTAGACAATATTGTTGTTCTGAGAGCATGATAATGTTACTCACAGGTAGGTCATCCCACAGCTGACTTTTTTTCATTTCCAACGATGGCTGTGTCAAGTCAAAGTTTGGAATGGGGAATCCTGGAATTGCGTTGTGAAGATGGAATCCAAATGTGACCAACCAGATGTTGATATCTCAAGAGACAGACAGAGCAGAAAACATTAAAACATGCTTCTTGCATTTGCAGTACAACCGAAAAAAACTCTTGAGCTGTACGTGAACTACTTCACTGAGTTAATTGTGCTGCTTTTGTCATCTAAGACAAGATGCAAATGTTTTTTCTCACTTGGCCAAAAACATTGCCATCTCAGCACAATTACCAAGCACAACTTGGGGTGCTTTCATTCATACAGCTGGCTTTCCTGTGATTCTAATCAATTGATGGGTTTTTTAACAGGATGCATTTCCATCAGGTCACAGAAACTAGGCGGAATGGCTATTTTCTGTAAGCAATGGGCCCCAGAATGGGAAAAAAAGTGAAGAGCCTTATTTGTATGGACCAATGAGAGAAAGAGCAGTCATTGCAAAAAGAAACACATCAAAAAGTGTTTTACAAATGAACAACCAAAAGAATTTGCATGCAAAAATAAATGTCGAAATTGATGCAATCTGCAAAACTCAAGAATAGGATGGTTATATGTTCGGCTTTATAGCTTCCTTTCCCCCCCATCTCTCCTTCAATACGAGATTTATGGTTTGCTTACTTGTTTGTATGAAAAAGCTTAACTACCGTTTTTTTCCATGTATAATGCGCCCCCATGTATAATACGCACCCTAAAAATGGCATGTTGATGCTGGAAAAAAGCCTGTACCCATGTATAATACGCACCCAAATTTTGACTCCTACTTAAGTCCGTGAACGTAAAATTATTTCGGAAAAAAGATCATTTTTGGGAACAACCGGATGTTATTCTGCCGGTCAGTATCACTGCGCATGCGCTAGCATACTCAAGAGCGAAGAAATGTTTCCGATTTGTGTAGGGTACATTGTGACAGCAAACGAGCAGGTGATCTAGCAAGCGTCTGATACGATAGCATTGTGTTTGTATGGAGCGTGTTTGAAGTGAACAGCAGAGAAGAAAGCGCATCTGTAATGGCGGCCTCCGTATGATATCCGGATTTAAAAAAAAAAAGGAACAAAACAAACATTCTTTCAGTAAAGAGTTCAGGTCAGCATAGAAAAACTGCAGATGTTGTCCTAGACTGTTCCTTGCTGCCACTCGCCTACCCAGACCATCATAACGGTACTGGATGGTCCAACTACCGGCTTTACTGTAGACCCGAACAAGAAGACCTAACAGGCAAAATAGCAAAATTGTATTATTGGTACTTGGACTTTTAGAATTATGTTTATGATGAAAACTTTATGCAATGGTATTGGATTTCAAGAAACAAAACAAACATTCTTTCAGTAAAGATTTAACATGTCTTTAATAAAAACACGGCTAATAGAAAAAATCAAACATTATGATTGAACATTTTAATTAACACTTCGTATTCATCTGAAAAATACATCTGCAGTCTAAGGCTTACTGTATACCGAGTTATATGGCTGAATGCAACAGAACAGGAAAAAAAAAAGTTGAAATCTCCCACCTGCACTCCAGGCCATTGACTCTCATGTATATTATATACATTGTATATTATATATACATTTTCCCATTGCATATCCCAGCAATGGGAAAGCTGTGACCCTGAGTGTCTGTAATTTCTATCATAGGTATATTTAGTTCTGTTTTTCTGATGTATCAAATATTTATTTCATGCAATAAAATGGAAACTAATTATTTAAAAATCCTACAATGAGATTTTCTGGATTTTTGTAGATTCCATCACTCACAGTTGAAGAGTATCTATGATAGAAATTACAGACTTCTACATTCTTTGCAAGTGGGAAAACCTGAAAAATCAGCAGTGTATCAAATACTTGTTCTCCCCACTGTAGGAGTAAAGAAATAATTTCAAAATACATTGTTGTTTTTTTTGTATTGTATTGTAGCTAATAGCTACATGTCTGACATTTTCAACTACAGGATGAGCATTGTTAAAAAGCTTCCATCAAGTGACATAATTTATATGTCAAGTTGTCATTTAAAACAATATAAAATTTGCATCAAAAGTGACATAATTTACTGAATGACACTAAATGACATCTGTCATAAGGATTCATTCATATTCATGACAGGTGCCATGTCATGGATATGACAGTCGTATGACAGTGTTATGAACAGAATTCAAATAAAGTGTTACCAATTTTTCTTAGCTTTATTCTCATTGATCACAGCAGGATGCTCATTCAACATCTATTTTCATTTTTGTGGCCGTCTCGCTCACTGCCCCTCCACACATCACTGACCGCGAGACCTAAACCCTTTATCCTACTGAGCTGCAAACAACTACATGTTTTTTCAAAGGTAACGAATGTTGCATTCTCCTCAGGGTTCGTTCGAGGTCTCAAATGTTCGCCAACTTGTCACCAGAGGTTTTCCTGTACTTTTCTTATCTGAAGGAAATTTCGAGCATGAACATTGGTGAACATTTGCAACCTTGAACAAAGCCTGATTAACTCTAATGTGAATCAGCATTTTGCTACCTTTGCCAAGAATAGGAAATATTTCCCCATGAGTGGGATAGGGGCTTAAGGCTGCTCTTATTGCAACTAACTACTAGTGCATTGTACAAAAAAAATAATGACCATAATGAAAGAGCGGAATTGCTTCAGAAGTAATCAATAGCACTGAATCATTGGCAAGCTGGTTGATACATTATTACAGTTTTTTTCATGTATAATGCGCCCCCATGTATAATACGCACTAGAGATGCACCGATCCGATATCTGGATCGGATATCGGCCCCGATATCAACAAAATAGATGGATCGGGTATCGGAAAATACAGCCGATCTGTGAGCCGATACTTTCCTTAATCTACGCGGGCTACGTCATACGTCAGCGGCACGTGTGCCGCATGCCACGAGAGTTTTCTAAACAAACGCAAACATGGAGCGAACGTTCGCTTCTCTTCCCCGGGTTGCTAAGCGGACGTCAAACCCTGCGCGTTCGCTTCTCTTCGGGTTGCTAATGGGACGTCAAAGGCTGCGCGTTCGCTTCTCTCCCGAATGGGGGGCCGGAGGCTAATCGGATGTCAAACGCTGCGTGTTCGCTTCTCTTCCGGGGGGGTGTTAATGGGACGTCAAACGCTTTGTGTGGCGGGCTCCATCTAGTGTGGAAACTGAGAAGCTGAGCTCAAGCTTCTTGTGCGGGCCATATTCAATTATGTTTTCAGAATTTGCTGCGGGCCAATAAAAACTGGACCGTTAGTTTGGACACCCCTAATTTAGAGCAAAGAACTGTGTAGTCTGCCTGATGCCATTGCCTTTGGTCTTTTCTGTTCCACATGTAGAGTTATGTAGCTTGTTAAGTCAACCATAATATCGGATCGGTATCGGGTATCGACCGATACGCAAAGCCACGGCATCGGTATCGGAACTGAAAAAGTCGGATCGGTGCATCTCTAATACGCACCCTATAAATGGCCTGTTGATGCTGGAAAAAAGCCTGTACCCATGTATAATACGTCTGTAAAAGTAAAATTATTTCAGAAAAAAGATCATGTTTGGGAACAACCGGATGTTATTCTGCCGGTCAGTATCACTGCGCATGCGCTAGCAAACTCAATAGCGAAGAAATGTTTCGGATTTGTGTAGGGTACATTGTGACAGCAAACGAGCAGGTGATCGAGCAAGCGTCTGATACGAGAGCATTGTGTTCGTATGGAGCGTGTTTGAAGTGAACAGCAGAGAAGAAAGCGCATCTGTAATGGCGGCCTCCGCATGAATTTGCACCCATGTATAATGCGCACCCCAGATTTTAGGACAATAAATTAGTTAAATTTTGCGCATTATACATGGGAAAAAACGGTATTTAAATTTCTTCTTGTGTGCAATGGTTGAAGATTAGACCTCTGGCATAAGCAGTTATTGCAAAATTATCAGATAAATTGATGGATAGATGAATTAACAGATATTGTTGTGTCATTAGCAGAGAGGTATATTTTCTACACAACTTTACCTTGGATTTTGCCATTGTCAAAATAAACATTGGAGATGTTTGATCCCAGTGAATTTGGGTTCTTTTTTGTTGTCCAGACTTCGCAACTCGAAGCTCCCGGTTCAAAGGGGTGCCCTGATGCATTTTTCCTCGTCATTCTGTCTGAATAACCGATGGACACCCATTTTGCGACCAAAGGATCAGGGATGAGAAAGTTAAAAAAAGGATGGAAGGAACTGTTTTTTCGTCCATCTGTGAATATTGTCCCTACCTGGGTCAAGTGTCAACTACATGTGGCAAGTGGCACCACAAGGGGGTGCCAGACAACAATATAAAAAGGAAGTCACAAGTGTAGCAAGTTGTGCCGGTTTAAAAAGGCACAAGCGTAGCAAGGTGTGCCAGTTTCCTTTGGGGGACAGAGAATTGCGGGCCGCACGCGGTACCATGTGTTGGCCGAGGCATGACCACCGGAGTGGTGGTCAAGATGTTTGAGTGATTGGGTGTGGGTGTGCCAACATTCATGTATGCCGTATTTAATGGTTTTGAGAGTTTTATAAAATGTAGTCAATGTAGTTTTAACTGGTTGATAACGCATGTTTTATTTCTTGCAGTTGTACCGCTGCCTGCTGTCCTGTTTTGTTTTGTGTTTGTTCAGTTTCTTTTTGTGTCACTTCCCCCATGGGGACATTAATACATTTTCTACACTGCCGTTGGGTTGTTGGTCAGTCGTACCATTATTACATAAAGGCCTCTTTGTTCTCATACATACACATGGCCGAAACGGCCGCATTGGAAAGGTACTTGGGTCATGGACTAATGACGGATTGGAAAACTTTGGTAAATCGCCCATCTCTGGTCATTAGTTTGAGAAGAACAATGGAATCATTAAAATTGACAATTTGCAGGCTATCAAAAAAGCCAAAGCTCCACGAACATTTCATCGTTCTTCAGCTTTGTGAAAACAAGACATTGCCAGCACATAGGAAGGCCTCCATAAATTTAGGTTCTTTCAACAAGTAGTAGGATCAGGAATTGGATTTCCCACCCTACATTTGCATAGTGATTAAACACAAAGACACAAATGCATCCTAACTACAACTGGATGACGAAGATAAAGATGTTTAATCCATTTGTGTGAGCGCTTGAAGCACATAACCAAATTTAAGTTACATAATCACAGCCTGGGAAACCCACTAAGCAATTATAGCGTTCGTTATATGTTTCGTGGGAAAAATGACCTCTAAACACAATTTGTTATAAGCTGGTTTTTCTGCACTGCATGTGCAAGTAAATTTTCATTTTAAATGTAAAACAAATATGTGTTACCTGTCACATATTCTTTGACTTGATGAATTTTGCTGATGGGGTTGTTGCCTTGGAACATGTAAAGATTGAAAGGCTGAGGGTCTTTACCAACTCTGGTCCATGCGCTGACATCAGGGGTTGTCCACCTACAAGATAACACATCATAATTTGACGAATCACTGCAGGTATGTAAAGTACAATCACATACTTAGAACAAAGTGAAGTAGAGTGATTGTCAACTTACCTCCCGGCGGGAATGTCATAGTCTCTGTCTCCGAAATGTAGCAAACGTGTCAGAGGATCATACAAGCCTCCGTGGAAACCAATTACCAGCACAAAGTCTGGGTTTGAATCAAAATAAATCTCGCCGTACGCCGTGTACTGCACCTACAAGAATTAATAAAGGCCTCTTGTCATTTTGAACATTAGTAGGATTAAACTGCACACCAACATGTTTTTTTGTTCATTGTGTGCCAAGCAAATACACATGCAAGCTGCTTTCACACTTGATTCTCTGCAAATTGGCGCATCAGAGGCAGAACGGCAGAGCTGGGATTTATTTCCCTGTCCCATTCAGACAAGTCCCACTGAAAGGTTTTTTTATTATTTTGTGCCAAGGATATGTGTGCATTGCACAGCTAACGTAGAATAACACTGACATAATTAGATGCATGGCAATCTCAACGTGACAGTGACAATTGCTTTCAACGCAAAGGGCAGAAATGTCGAGTGTCAAGCTTCACGTTTGCTTTGGCCTTAGGGCTCTTTTATTGTGTTGGAAGCCCATAAGTTCCTGCGTTGACTCCCTCACCTCACTTATGACACACAGTGTGTCGTGAAAAGGTTTGGGACATAGTGGTAACACCCCTAAACTTCCTATCCTAGAATTCACACTGTAGTAAAAATAATAAGAGATGACACAAATACCTGTTTAAGTAAGAGTCCATTGTTGCTGAAGACAGCCAGTGGAGTGCCAGTGTTGTCACATGCAATATAAAACTCTTCTCCACTGCTGATTTCCATAGCAAAAACATGACCCTGTGCAATAAACATTTTTAATACACATTTAAAATATACTCATAGTAAAAAAAATATGACATTGTGCCAACAACAGTTTTATTATAGCCAATAAAAAGGCTATAGTTGTTAAAAAATTTACAACTGTAGAATTGGCGTTATGAGATGTTATTGTAGCCTAATTGATTGTAGCTCTCCTTGTACAACAGAAACTACAATACGCTTATAGCAACAGTATCTATTTGAACAATATATTCGTTTGTTTGATTTGGAGTTTCTCTCCAAAATAAGTCTCCCCTACCTTCACTTCTAATACAAACTCTGTATAATCATTATATGTGTTTGTGGTATCGGGAGGGGAGCTGGCTGCAAACAAACTATCATAAATTTAAAACTGAAAGCTAAATGCAATTCCAATAAGCCAAGCACTGAGATTCAAATGAGGTGTTTTAGATTTCTGTTTTTCAGATTTTTTTTCACCCTGTGAAGAGCAACAGGAATATGTTATAGGTGTTATGTTATGTGTTACATAGAAGTAACAAATGAGCGCAAAAAACTTCCAGACAAAAATATGGAGTTAGAAATTTTTCCCATTTTAAAGGTAGGCTCCAATATTTTATTTATATATGTGAATATATTAATCCATTTAACAACCTTTGTGATGTCTGATGTCAAACTTGTTGGACAAAAGGACAATGGCTAAAAATTTGCTTTGTACAAACCCAGTCCTACCAGCTTTTTTAAGGGAGAAAAACACGTGAAAACAAAAACAACAGTTACCTGCAAGTCGTAGTAAAAGGAGGTGATTTCAGAGCTCGAGTGGTTATAAACATGTGTGATCCTGGTGGGGTAGTTCAGGTCAGCATAGAAAAACTGCAGATGTTGTCCTAGACTGTTCCTTGCTGCCACTCGCCTACCCAGACCATCATAACGGTACTGGATGGTCCAACTACCGGCTTTACTGTAGACCCGAACAAGAAGACCTAACAGGCAAAATAGCAAAATTGTATTATTGGTACTTGGACTTTTAGAATTATGTTTATGATGAAAACTTTATGCAATGGTATTGGATTTCAAGAAACAAAACAAACATTCTTTCAGTAAAGATTTAACATGTCTTTAATAAAAACACGGCTAATAGAAAAAATCAAACATTATGATTGAACATTTTAATTAACACTTCGTATTCATCTGAAAAATACATCTGCAGTCTAAGGCTTACTGTATACCGAGTTATATGGCTGAATGCGACAGAACAGGAAAAAAAAAAGTTGAAATCTCCCACCTGCACTCCAGGCCATTGACTCTCATGTATATTATATACATTGTATATTATATATACATTTTCCCATTGCATATCCCAGCAATGGGAAAGCTGTGACCCTGAGTGTCTGTAATTTCTATCATAGGTATATTTAGTTCTGTTTTTCTGATGTATCAAATATTTATTTCATGCAATAAAATGGAAACTAATTAATTAAAAATCATACAATGTGATTTTCTGGATTTTTGTAGATTCCATCACTCACAGTTGAAGAGTATCTATGATAGAAATTACAGACTTCTACATTCTTTGCAAGTGGGAAAACCTGAAAAATCAGCAGTGTATCAAATACTTGTTCTCCCCACTGTAGGAGTAAAGAAATAATTTCAAAATACATTGTTGTTGTTTTTGTATTGTATTGTAGCTAATAGCTACATGTCTGACATTTTCAACTACAGCATGAGCATTGTTAAAAAGCTTCCATCAAGTGACATAATTTATATGTCAAGTTGTCATTTAAAACAATATAAAATTTGCATCAAAAGTGACATAATTTACTGAATGACACTAAATGACATCTGTCATAAGGATTCATTCATATTCATGACAGGTGTCATGTCATGGATATGACAGTCGTATGACAGTGTTATGAACAGAATTCAAATAAAGTGTTACCAATTTTTCTTAGCTTTATTCTCATTGATCACAGCAGGATGCTCAGTCAACATCTATTTTCATTTTTGTGGCCGTCTCGCTCACTGCCCCTCCACACATCACTGACAGCGAGACCTAAACCCTTTATCCTACTGAGCTGCAAACAACTACAAGTTTTTTCAAAGGTAACAAATGTTGCATTCTCCTCAGGGTTCGTTCGAGGTCTCAAATGTTCGCCAACTTGTCACCAGAGGTTTTCCTGTACTTTTCTTATCTGAAGGAAATTTCGAGCATGAACATTGGTGAACATTTGCAACCTTGAACAAAGCCTGATTAACTCTAATGTGAATCAGCATTTTGCTACCTTTGCCAAGAATAGGAAATATTTCCCCCTGAGTGGGATAGGGGCTTAAGGCTGCTCTTATTGCAACTAACTACTAGTGCATTGTACAAAAAAAATAATGACCATAATGAAAGAGCGGAATTGCTTCAGAAGTAATCAATAGCACTGAATCATTGGCAAGCTGGTTGATACATTATTACAGTTTTTTTCATGTATAATGTGCCCCCATGTATAATACGCACCCTATAAATGGCATGTTGATGCTGGAAAAAAGCCTGTACCCATGTATAATACGTCCGTAAAAGTAAAATTATTTCAGAAAAAAGATCATGTTTGGGAACAAATGGATGTTATTCTGCCGGTCAGTATCACTGCGCATGCGCTAGCAAACTCAATAGCGAAGAAATGTTTCGGATTTGTGTAGGGTACATTGTGACAGCAAACGAGCAGGTGATCGAGCAAGCGTCTGATACGAGAGCATTGTGTTCGTATGGAGCGTGTTTGAAGTGAACAGCAGAGAAGAAAGCGCATCTGTAATGGCGGCCTCCGCATGAATTTGTACCCATGTATAATGCGCACCCCAGATTTTAGGACAATAAATTAGTTAGATTTTGCGCATTATACATGGAGAAAAAACGGTAATCTGAATGTTGAAATATGCAATGTTATTGAAAGTTTATTCCTTTGTAAAGAAATCCAAGAAAAGTAGTTAATTGGAGCCTCCCCCCAAAAAACAGCTCACATGACTCTCATGTCCGTGGTGAGCATGTACTGTGTCACACATCAACATAGTCAGCATTACATTAGGGTTAATGACATTTATGGGAATCGCATACATTATTTATAAGTTCAATCATTATTCATTAGATGTTTTTCCTACCTTTGGAGTTATATTCAAATATTTCTGCCCCTCTCTGTCTTAGAAAACCATCATCATCCAATTTGTACTGAACATCACCCAGACGAGTGATTCGATCTCTGAGGTCGTAACGAAGAGGTGTCAACCGACCACTGTTTCCCGGATTCAACAGATGTAAATTCCCATTTAGGTCATAATTATACCTGCAAGTCCAGTTTGTATGACGATTAACAACAGAAATCTTTTTTAAATGTCATTAAAAAATCTTATATGGTGACCTTACCTCCACATCATTTTTGCATTGAGTGAGACTGTCTGCAACTGTCCATCAACATCATATTCATATCCATATTTGGTCGTGTTGGCAAATGGTCCAATCTTAATCTCACGCTTAGTGACTCGTCCCATGTTGTCATACTGAATGGTGATCCAGTACATCAGAGATCTGAAGATCTCATACTGGATCTCCTTGATGCGACCATGCTGATCAAAATGTTTGGTGTAGGTCATAACTGCCGTGGAGATTATCTAACAATGGAAGACAATCAGATGTTTGAATTCCCAACTTCTCATAAGACAATGTTTCAACCTCACTCTGCAGTCACGTGTGTCATGTTCACGACCAGCTAATTTTAATGTAGGACTTTCATACTATTTCCCCAAAATTAACCAAAGCTGTCTCACCTGGTTGATGTCATAATAGATGACTCCAAACTTTCCGAATTGCTCCACTTTTCCTGATATGTCATCAAATTGATAGAGATCGATTGGCAGTGGCGTTTCATTGATTACAGCCTGCATGCTGGTGACTCTGAAACTGTTGTCGTAGGTGTAGTCAAAACGTGCATTCACCATCCCATCCTCACTGAAGCGGAATATTTGCCGGTCAACCAGTGGGCCAATTTGGCGGTAACGTATGGAACATATAAACCCTTCAGTCTGCAAGTTGACCGTCTTCAGCACACCTGCCGTCTCATCATATGTAAAACTGACGCGAGTTGAATCATACAGAATCTCTGCCATCTTGTTCTGAGAAGAAAGATAAAAGAGTGTCATATTGATTTGCGACAACGGATACAGTCTACATCCTATCAGCGTCTGTGTAGTTTATACAAGCTGTCAAACATTCCTATACATTCACCACTGCAGAATCTACTAAAGTATATCAGACCTCCAACACCCTGGTGTCTGCCTGATATTGCTTGTCTGCTTCCTGATTTCCCTGTGCACCATTGATTTTACTCTGCTGTCAAGAACAAAACCAAAACGGAAACCTGGCGCATACATTCATCTTTGAGTCCTCTGTTCTCTATAGTATAGAGAGGAGTATTGTTTTCTTTCATATAGTTTTTACATAGTGTCTGATTGCTGATTATAGTATACTCTCAATGGTATAGACATTGAGAGTGAGATAAATAATAGAGTATAATAAATACTTCATGTACCATACACACACACACACACGCACACACACACACACACACGCCGTACTTTCCGGACTATAAGTCCCAGTTTTTTTAATACTTTGGCTAGGGGAGCGACTTATAATCAGGAGCGACTTATATGTGAAATTATTAACACATTACTACTTGATCATTAACACATTATTTACTTTCTATAGTATAATTGATCACTTCACATGTTATTGTCACTTTAAACCGCATGGGGGCGCATTAAAAGTTAAAGTCCCAATGATTGTCATCATAGATGATTTCAAGATGGCGGCGCGTGCATACGCAGAGACCTCTCTCTGTCCCGCCCAAACGGTGTTTTGTCCGTCTAATGAGTGTTTGTCCGGCAGTTTTTTTTGTTCGTCTCGTCGTACTGAGTCGTACTACAAGTATGGCAGGCAGGTTCTGCTTGACATCGGCCAAAGCGAGTTTTGTCGAGTTCTGGACTTTGATGCGGGAACATTAAAGGAGCTCGGCCTGCTACGTCCTGAAGCGTCGCCGGGCTCGTCTGCTATTCCTCCCCCGGTTGGGAAGCGTCGAAAGCGGTGTGCGAGGAGGCTGAAGAGGGGCAAACGCGGGGGCGTCCGGGCCAGGCTGGCGGCCAACCCTGCTCGCCCGGCCGTGCCCTCCATTCTTCTGGCGAATGTTTGATCGCTGGACAACAAAATGGATTACATTCGCTTGCTGCGATCTGCAAACCGGACAGTGCGGGACTGCTGTGTGCTCGTGTTCACGGAGACTTGGTTGACTGTCAACATTCTGGACTCTGCTGTACATTGTACAAGGGGGGAAATCTCGTGAAGGTGGAATTTGCGTCTACATCCGTGACGAATGGTGCCGGGACTCTGTAGTGGTATGCAAACACTGCTCGCCACTGGCGGAGTTCGTGATCATTAAGTGCCGTCCTTTTTACCTGCCAAGGGAATTTACCGCGATTCTGCTCGTCGCGGTTTACATCCCGCCTTCCAACATTGAAGGCGACAGGATCGCGGCTCTTAGTGAACTGTACCAGGCTCTCAGTGAACAAGAAACAGCGCACCCTGACGGTTTCACCATCTTCGCTGGGGATTCTAATCATGCTAATCTGAAGTCTGTTTTTCCGAGGCTTCACCAGCATGTTACTACTCTTGGTCTACTCTTCGCATAAAGGAGCTTTCAAAGCCGCCCCCCTCCCCCATCTTGGACTTTCTGACCATATCACTGTTATGCTTTTGCCCGCATACAGACAAATGGTGAGAGCGTCCAGGCCAGTTCGCAAGCAGGTAGGTACGGGTGTGGCCTGAGGGTGCCTCTGATGCACTGGGTGAATGCTTTGGCTCTACTGACTGGGACATGTTTAGGAGGGCTGCCACTTGCGACGATCGGACGGACATTGAGGAGTATACTGACTCTGTTTCCTTCTACATCAGGAAGTGCATTGATGATGTGACTCACTCAAAATCCATCGTCACTCGGGCTAACCGGAAGCCATGGCTGACGGGGGCTGTCTTCAGGCTGCTGAGGGCCAGGGACAAAGCCTTTAGAGCGGGGGATGAGGCTGGCTTGAGGACTGCGAGGGCTGACAAAGATGCAAAGAGGGCGTTCTCATGCAAAATTACCGCCCACTTCAAGGACAGCAGGGACGCACGGAGCCTTTGGCAGGGCATTCAGACCATCACGGATTACAAGCCCACGCCGCAGAGCTGTGAGGGCGACGTCCGTCTGCTCAATGACCTCAACCGCTTCTTTACTCGCTTCGACGGTCAGAACAGCACTTGCCCGCTGAAGGCCACTCCCCCTTCACACGAGCTGCCCCTGTGCCTCTCCGCCGACAGCGTGAGGAGGGCGCTTGCCACTATCAACATCCGTAAGGCGGCGGGCCCTGACAACATCCCGGGTCGTGCGCTGAAGGACTGTGCTGGTGAGCTGACGGATGTCTTCACAGACATCTTTAACACTTCCCTGCAGCAGGCCATCGTCCCGTCATGTTTCAAAGCTGCCACCATCGTACCTGTGCCGAAGAAACCCGCTCCGTCCTGCTTCAATGACTACCGCCCCGTGGCACTTACGCCCATCATCATGAAGTGCTTTGAGCGGCTTGTCATGGAGCACATCCGATCCGTTCTCCCCCCCACCATTGACCCCTTCCAGTTTGCGTACCGAGCCAAAAGGTCCTCTGAGGATGCCATCTGCTCTGCCCTCCACTCGGCCATCACCCACCTGGAGAGAAGGGACTCGTATGTGAGATTGCTGTTTGTGGACTTCAGTTCTGCCTTCAACACCATTGTGCCACAACGCCTCATCAGCAAACTTGACACGCTGGGCCTCAGTACCTACCTCTGCAACTGGCTACTGGACTTCCTCTGTCAGAGGCCACAGGTAGTACGTGTTGGTGACAAAATCTCTGCCAGCATCACGCTGAGCACGGGGGGCCCCCAAGGCTGTGTGCTCAGTCCGCTCTTCTTCACCCTCCTGACGCATGACTGCACTGCAACCTACAGCGACAACCGTATAGTGAAGTTTGCTGACGACACGACTCTGGTGGGTCTCATCACCAAGGGAGACGAGACTCAATACAGGCTGGAGGTTGACCTTCTGACCACGTGGTGCAGGGACAACAACCTCCTGCTGAACGTCGACAAGACCAAGGAGATTGTTGTGGACTTCCGGAAGGGTCACACCCAACACCTGCCGCTGACCATCGACGGTGCTGTGGTGGAGAGAGTGAGCAGCGGCAAGTTCCTGGGGGTGCACATCAGTGAGGATCTCTCCTGGTCCACCAACACCGCATCACTGACAAAGAAAGCCCAGCGCCGCCTGTACTTCCTGCGGAAACTCAGGCGAGCGAGCGCCCCTCCGGCCGTCATGACTACATTTTACCGCGGCACCATTAAGAGCCTCCTCTCCAGCTGTATTGCTGTTTGGGGTGGCGGCTGCACTGACTACAACTTGAAGGCCCTGCAGCGCATAGTGAACACGGCTGGTAAGATTATTGGTGCTTCGCTCCCCTCCTTGAAGGACATTTACATCTCCCATCTCACCCGCAAGGCGACCACGATTGTGAGTGATGTGAGTCACCCCGCTCACTCTTTGTTCGAGCTTCTGCCCTCTGGGAAGAGGTACAGAAGCCTGCGCTCCCGCACCACCAGACTCTCAAACAGCTTCATACTCCAGGCAGTCAGGATCCTGAACTTGCTTCCCCGTTCTGCGTAGCGTCCTGTACTTTTACTGTCTGTATGCACACTGGCTTTTATTCGTTGTGTTATCTATTTATTTATTATTTATTGTTACTCTTATTTATTGTTTGTGCCTTCTTGTTTTTTATATTGCGTTGTTTACTTGTGTGTCTATCGTGTAATATGTCTTGTCACCGTGGGATAGGGAAAACGTAATTTCGATGTCTTTGTGTGTCTCGGCATGTGAAGATGTTGACAATAAAGCAGACTTTCACTTTGACTTTTGATACACACATCTGGGTGTGGTGAAATTTGTCCTTTGCATTTAACCCACCCCCGTGTGATTTTGATCCATCCGCTGGGGCAGAGGGGAGCAGTGAGCAGCAGCGGTGCCGTGCTTGGGCATCATTTGGTGATCTAACCCCCCAATTCCTACCCTTAATACTGAGTGCCAAGCAATTTTTATAGTCTTTGGTATGATCCGGCCGGGGTTTGAACCCACAACCTTCCAGTCTCAGGGAAGACACTCTACCACTGGTGCTGTGGAGTAATTGGAGCCGCAACTGACAATGAGTCTGACCTCAGCGCCGCATGTATTTCCGGAGTCAGCAGTGGCGTTGTTTATAAGTGACACGGAGGGTGAGGATTCCGATGGATTTAATGATTTGGAGCGGCACAGATGGTTTGATAAACATGTTATTTATGTTAGTTATTTGAATGTTACATCGGGCACGTTCTCAGTTTCTCGTTTGTGTTCATGTAACATTTGCATAGCGTATTGTTTAGCCTGTTGTTGCCTATTCATGTCTGTTCTTGGTGTGTGATTTTGTCAAATAAAGTTACCCCCAAATTTTTTTTTTTGCATTTTCTGGCTGATGCGACTTGTACTCTGGAGCAACTTATTGCCCGTAAAATACGGTGTGTGTATATATATATATATATGATTTGAGGTGAGTACCGTAATTTTCGGACTATAAGTCGCGTTTCTTTTCATCGTTTGGGTGGGGGGGCGACTTATACTCAGGAGCGACTTATATACATATATATGTTTTTTTTCACTTTTTTGGGCATTTTATGGCTGGTGCGACTTATAGTCCGAAAATTACGGTATTATTGCGCGCATTATATATAAATATATATATGTTTTAGCATATATATGTATGCTAAAACCTTTAAATAAGAAATGAAATGCACACACCTGTCTGCGATATTTGTACAATATACGCCGTCCAGTTCCAAGATGGGCAACTCTAAGGAGCTGATCAAAGAGAAAAACATCATAACATTTTCAGATTATACAATATATTTATGTCTGGACAATGTTCATCACCTAAAAGCAGGCATGTGTATGTTTTTCAATACAATAGTTAACACAGTTGGCAGTTGTTTTAATAACACATAATTTCATAGTAATACTTTGCATATCTCTGTAGTGTCATTAATATTCAGGTCTGTCAACTTTGGCCAAATCTTAGATTGAGATTCTCCATTCCTTGAAAAAAAAGTTTACATGGTTTAAATGAGAATTATTTATTTAATTATTATTACAGTTATTTTTGGGCGATGAAATAATGTGAACCTTTTGAACTGTTTTTTAATGTCATTACCTATATATTGCTCATAAACTTTACTACAATATACAGTCTTTACTCCAGAATATTAATATGAAACTTTATTAAATTATTATAAATATTCACGGCAGCTTTATTTTTAGACCCTCCAAACACAATATCATAGCAGATTGATGGGTTTAACCTAGTGTTGTTTATCTATCGAAAAAACAGTTCCAGTTTTAATAACACATAATTTCATAGTAATACTTTGCATATCTCTGTAGTGTCATTAATATTCAGGTCTGTCAACTTTGGCCAAATCTTAGATTGAGATTCTCCATTCCTTGAAAAAAAAGTTTACATGGTTTAAATGAGAATTATTTATTTAATTATTATTACAGTTATTTTTGGGCGATGAAATAATGTGAACCTTTTGAACTGTTTTTTAATGTCATTACCTATATATTGCTCATAAACTTTACTACAATATACAGTCTTTACTCCAGAATATTAATATGAAACTTTATTAAATTATTATAAATATTCACGGCAGCTTTATTTTTAGACCCTCCAAACACAATATCATAGCAGATTGATGGGTTTAACCTAGTGTTGTTTATCTATCGAAAAAAACAGTTCCAGTTTAATTTGTGTTAATTTTGGCATAAGAGGTTTGACTGGAAAGGCGGCTCGGTGGAGCACTTGGGTAGCACTTGGGTAGCACGTCCGCCTCACAGTTAGGAGGGTGCGGGTTCGATTCCATCTCCGGCCCTCCCTGTGTGGAGTTTGCATTTTCTCCTCGGGCCCGCGTGGGTTTTCTCCGGGCACTCCGGTTTCCTCCCACGTCCCAAAAACATGCTTGGTAGGCCGATTGAACACTCTAAATTGTCCCTAGGTGTGAGTGCGAGTGCAGATGGTTGTTTGTCTCTGTGTGCCCTGCGATTGGCTGGCAACCGGGTGTCCCCCGCCTACTGCCCGATGACGCCTGGGATAGGCTCCAGCACGCCCGCAACCCCCGTGGGGACTAAGCGGTACAGAAAATGGATGGATGAAGGTTTGACTGGATTACTTACACGATTCTGACCGGTGTGGCTGCTTGCATACCCACACATTTCCTGATTAGTGATTTGAGGTGAGTAGTATTGCGCGCATTCCTTATTGGTCAGTGTTTGTTTGTATTAGGCAGCTACGGCAGGAACGGCTCCTCAGATGTGCAACGTCCCGGACCGACTTTTGCCGCCCACTGGGCGTGACCTTTGACGTTACTCCTGATTCCACTGGATTTTTTTCCTTAGCATGACAAATGAAAGTATAGTATGAGAGTGTGAGATCGGACAGAAATGCACGAGACTCTCACTCAAAGCCCAAGAGTTGACAGCTCTGAATATTGTATTCACTGTTGTTAGTCCATCCGTGTAGTGTCATTAATACTTCATTGTTCTCACTCGGTCCAGCTATATCATTTGTTGTTCATCAATATAACTAAACTATGGGAAATTTTTGATTGCTTAATGACTCTCCGTAATTTGCAAATTTATGTCTATGTCCTAAATGTACATTTTGCACTGGTGGCGTTTTTTCCCTAGTGAGTGAGAATGACTCTAGCAAGACAAATTCTTTGTGTGTTTTAAAATCTAATGGTAGCATTCACTACCACAGCCAGCACAACCACAAACCCAAAATTAATCTACATAGTAATTGAGTCTGTGTCATGTGGCACCATGGGTCTTGCCTTCATGATTGCAAATACAAACAATGTGTTCATTAATTTATGGGGTTATTCACACTCACTTTTTTCATCTTTGTAAAAGTAAAATTACGTTGCAGGTATCAAACACATAGGCTGCTTAAAAGGGGCTGCCAAATGTGCAGGAATTCTTGAGCCTTGGAGTATGTTGACCAAAGCATATAACAGTATATGCCTAAGATATTCTTTTATTCTTAGGCTCTATATTCTCTGAAGCTGCTTTCAAGAAAAAGTGGAAATCTATTGCATAGTTGTACAATATCTAATCTAAACCTGCTGTTACAGCAAATTACGTAAAAGTAATGTCCATATCCAGTGGTACTGGGGTACACACCTGTCCATCTTCAGAATAGTCCACAGTAACTGAGGCGTTGCTCTCAGGTGGAGTGTAGATATTTCTGTAGTAGCCAATGGATCTGATGGTCTGCATGGTGTGTCGAGCCACGCTTGGCATGGTAACAGCTGACAAGCGGTCCCGTGAGTCATAATCGAAAATGTACTGGTGCTGGCTATGCAGCAGTAAGACCATGGACTGTTGAGACAAAAAGCAACGGTATGTAACGTATCCACAGTACGGCAAGTAGGGGTATGGACAACATACCTTGAATGAACTTTAAAAATAAAATTAAAATATAAATAAAAAAAAATAAAATAAAATTAAAATATATATATATATATATATATATATATGAGCCTCGGCCAAAGGTTGCTTTAAATAATACACCAAATGAACCAAGCAATCAGAGATAGCAGTCCCAAGTGCAGTTGAACAAACATTCAACTACAGCATCAATGTGTGTCTAAGGAAGGGGTCGGCAACCCAAAATGTTCAAAGAGTCTGGAGCCGCAAAAATCTAAAAGCTTTTCATAAGGCAACATAGACTGTCAATACATGAGCTGTATGCCTACTATTAAAATAATTAAGTAGTCTACAAATACAGTGGAGCCTCGGTTTCCGAACGTCCCTGTTCTCTAACAAATCGGTATTCGAACAAAAAATTCCAGATTTTTTTGCTTTGGATGTCGGGCGAAATTTCGGTTGTCGAACCTCGCGAGATGAGCCGAGAGGACCCGCATGCCAACTGACTCCGTTCGTTATTACATTCTCGTTACTCCGAGGATTGCATCAACTCTTATCATGCCTCCAAAGGAAGTAAGTGGGAGCAGTAAAGCTGATCTTGGCGAAAATAGGAAAGTAGTGAGCATAACGGTTGAATTTAAAAAAGAATGAATCGCAAAATATGAGAAGTTGTTAGAGTTGGCGCGGGGGTTTTGCATGGCAAAATCGACAATAAGCTCGATCCTGAAAAAGACGTGGAAGTGATGTTGCGAGAGGGGCGACTGTGTTTACTAAACAACGGCCACACAAACTTTGATACAGTACGTATACCGTATGTTATCTTTCATTAGAATTTCTGCATTTTTTTTTTGTTTTTGTTTTTTGAAATTAAGAAAACGTTTTTGCTGTTTTCTTTCACATGATCTTTGAAATGTTGTCTTTCATTGGTAAAAATAAAAAAAATGTTTTGATGGGCTTTTTTTCCCCCTCACAATTTAAAAAGATATCTTTTACTATTAGAATGAAACACACAAGCAAGTTGCTACAGATACAGCAATACATTCCCCAGCCTAGCCTACTCCATTAATTCAGTTTATTATTTATATTATTTATTTATACATTACCTACTCATTTATTTACGCAGTTTATGGTGCAAAATAATGAAAAAATGCTTTAAAAAAAATTGTTTTTTTTGCTTGGAACGGATTCGATTTTTTCCATTATTTGTAATGGGAAAACATGAAAATAGCATTTTAAACCTTATGTCTTTTTCCTCTTTTTGCTATATTTTTTGAGAGTTGCAATTGAGAGAACTTTGAGACTTAATAGTTTTGCTTATTGGGATTGATGAGTGGAATTGTTGTTGTTTGTTCGAACAATTGAGACTTGTAACTCTTTTTCTTACTTATTCATTAAATTTCTACATTATAATCATTTAATTTCGATAAATGATTATTATGGTCTTTTATATTTTAAATCTCCTTTGTTTCTCTATCATAGTCATACTGTAAACCGTTCAGTTCTTTTTAAAGTGAAGACAGCTTTAATCCTTGACATCAGGAATTGTCAGATCTGGGTCGAAATACCGTAATTTTTGGACTATAAATCGCATTTTTTTTCATAGTTTGGGTGGGGGGGGGGCGACTTATACTCAGTTTAAGAAAACTCAAATATCCTATCTCAAAATATATTAGAATATCATGAAAAAGTATACTAGTAGGGTATTCAACTAATCACTTGAATCGTCTAATTAACTCGAAACACCTGCAAGGGTTTACTGAGCCTTGAAAAACACTCAGCTTGGTTCAGTAAACTAAATCACAAGCATGGGGAAAACTGCTGATCTGACTGCTGTCCAGAGGACCATCATTGACACCCTCCATCAGGAGGGTAAGACACAAAAAGACATTTCTCAAAGAGCAAGCTGTTCACAGAGTGCAGTTTCAAAGCACATCCACAAAAAGTCTGTTAGAAGGGGGAAATGTGGCAGGAAACGCTGCACAACCAAGAGAGATGACCGCTCCCTTAACAGCATTGTGAAGAAGAGTCACTTCCAGAATTTGGGGGAGTGGACTGAAGCTGGAGTCCAGATATCAAAAGCCACTGTTCACAGACGTGTCTGGGAAATGGGCTACAAAAGCCGCATTCCCATGGTCAAGCCACTTCTGAACTCAAGACAACGGAAAAAGCGTCTGACTTGGTCTATGGAAAAGAAGCACTGGACAGTTGCAAAGTGGTCCAAAGTCCTCTTTTCAGACGAAAGCAAGTTTTGTATTTCATTTGGAAGTCAAGGCGCCAGAATCTGGAGAAAGGCTGGAGAGGAGCAAAATCCAAGTTGCTTGAAATCCAGTGTGAAGTTCCCACAGTCAGCGATGGTTTGGGGAGCCATGTCGGCTGCTGGTGTTGGTCCACTGGGTTTCATCAAGTCCAGAGTAAATGCAGATTTTAGAGCACTACATGCTTCCGTCTGCTGAAGAGCTCTATGGAGATGATGAGTTTCATTTTCCAGCATGATCTGGCGCCTGCCCACAGTGCCAAAACCACCAGTAAATGGTGTACTGATCATGGCATTACTGTCCTCCATTGGCCTGCCAATTCTCCTGACCTGAACCCCATTAGAGAATTTGTGGGGTTGTGTTGCCTTTAGCGCTGTAATTTTGTCAATAAATAATTTCATATGGTTACAATGTTGTAAAAATGTTTTAATAAGTTAAGTAATCATTTCGATCTTGTAATAATAGATAATTCATAGTTTAAGTTGAAAAATATTGTTGTGAAGCGCTACTTCCGGTTTTGCTGAGCCGTCTACAGGATGTTATGAAGTAGCCATGTTGTGGAATGCGGTCAGACTTACATCTGTTGCCATCTGCTGTGATTCATTAACGAGGCAATGCCGTAAGTCGTGTGTCACTTTAATCTTAATGTTTACGCTGGTATTTTGCTATTATTTTGTTAACTTTATTGGATGAGCGCACTTTATTTTCATGTTCTCATCAGCTATTCGCTGACACTATGTAACGTCTGTCGCAGTTTTCACCGCTCAGTAAAGAAAATTACAAGCTAGTACAGTCTCCTGGGTTCTTTGCTGGTGGTTTAACTACGCGTTTCCTCAAGACGCTACAGTGAAAAGGCAGCATCTGATGTGTCATCGTGGTCAAAATGGCAGCAAGAAATAGATCTGCGACAAGTCAAACCGGCAGCACATGTTCATCCGTAGGAAGCGCTGCTCGTGCCCGAGCTAAAGCAGAAGCAGCAAAGGTGAGAGCGTCGTTTGCAAATAAAGAAGCAGAGCTAAAAGTGGAAAAAGCTGAAAGTGAACTACAAAAAATGAAAATTGACACAGCGCTAGAAGTGTTAGCATGGCAAAGAGAAGCTCATGCTGCAGAAGCAGAGGCTGAAGTGCTAGAAAATGCAGAGGCAACACAAGAGAAACATGAGAGCAGAAATTCTTTATTGGACAGAGTAAAAATAGAAAGAACAAATTACTATGTGCAATCACAAAGCGAAATTCGACCTCCAATCGTACAAGTATCAGCTACACCAACGCAACACAAGGCCTCAGATAACTCATTAGTAACATGGGATCCATCTGAGGAAGATGCTTTTGAGCCACCACCTGTCAGCATTAGGCCAAAGTTCACGTTCAAGAAGACAGCTTTGCCAATTCAAACCAAACTTGGGACAAAACCAAAAGTAGAACAAACAAAGAACGCTCTTAGTCCACACGCATCCCCATTCATGCCTCATTACAATAATGCAGCGAGCTTACCTCACCCAGCTGAGCCGTTTGCCCAATATATGGCACGTCGAGACCTGATCACATCTGGCCTCTATCAATATGACGATAGGCCAGAGAACTTCAGAGCATGGTACTCTTCATTCAGTGGTGCTATAGCTGAAGTCCACCTGACACCGACTCAAGAGTTAGATCTCATGACCAAATGGCTGGGAAAGGAATCTAGTAGTCAGGTGAAGCGCATACGCTCAGTACACGTCAACAACCCCAGTGCAGCCCTAAAGAGAGCATGGGAGAGGCTTTGTGAGTGTTATGCGGCCCCCGAAGTGATAGAAAAGTCACTCTTCCAGCGATTGGATAGCTTTCCAAGATTAACAACAAAGGACAATGTCAAACTGCGCAAACTAGGGGATCTCCTCCAAGAGATTCAAGGAGCCAAGGAAGACAGCTATCTTCCTGGTTTGTCGTATCTGGACACTTCACGAGGAATAGGTCCAATAGTCGACAAGCTCCCGTACCCACTCCAAGAAAGGTGGATGACTCAGGGTTCTAACTACAAAGATCATAATGGTTGTTTCCCACCCTTTCATTACTTTTGTACGTTTATCTGCAAAGAGGCAAAGAAACGCAATGACCCAAGTTTCACCCAACAAAATAGTCAAACGTACATTAAACAAGAAAGATCCAACCCTAAGAGCTTTAACTCACCCAGACCTATCGCTGTGCACAAAACAAACATTACAACTACAAACAACGACATAAACAACAACTGCCCACTGCACAGTAAGCCACATCCACTAAAGAAATGCAGGACATTCAGGTACAAACCATTGGAGGAAAGAAAGGCCTTCCTCAAAGAGAGAGAAATATGTTTTAAATGCTGCTCTTCAGACACTCATCTCGCTAAGGACTGTAAATCTACAGTAAAGTGCACTGAATGTGACAGCACACGCCACGACACCGTCATGCATCCAGGTCCTCCACCTCAAAACAAGGCTCCTTCACCTGCTCAAGAGGATGGCGGGGAGGGAGAAAAACAACCCGACAATGTCGACGTAACATCAAGCTGTACTGAGGTATGTGCCCAAGGTCATTGGGGTCGCTCATGTTCGAAAATATGTCTCGCCAGGGTGTATCCAAAGGGTAAAAAAGACAGTGCAGTTAAAGCTTATGTAATCCTGGACGACCAGAGCAATCGTTCCTTAGCTAGGCCTGAGTTCTTTGTACTTTCTAATATTAAAACCAAGCCTTTCTGCTACAACTTAAGAACATGCTCCGGCCTTGTTGAAACACAGGGCAAGATGGCTGAAGGTTTCCTGATCGAGTCGCTTGATGAATCAGTCATCATCCCATTACCTCCTCTTATTGAATGTCCAGACATTCCCAACAATAGGAGTGAAATCCCAACTCCAAGCGCTGTGCTGCACCAGCCTCATCTTCGTCTCATAGCCAAATGCATTCCTGAGTTAGATCCTCAGGCTGAAATTCTCCTGTTGCTAGGTCGAGACATCTTACGTGCACACAAGGTTAGAGAACAAGTCAATGGGCCCCATCATTCTCCGTTTGCCCAACGCCTAGATTTAGGTTGGGTCGTAGTTGGAGAGGTGTGCCGGGGTAAGGTTCATAAACACACAGTCAACACGTTCAAGACGACGATTCTCGAAAATGGCCGTCCAACAGTTTTCGGACTCTGTGACAACTTTCTGCAACTCACAGCAATGCCACGCACTAAAAGACAGGATAAGGCACCTGAACAAACTCTCGGAAAAACAGTATTCAATCGCACAGAAAACGACAACAAACCAGCTCCATCTATCGAGGACATTCTCTTCTTGGAGATTATGGACAAAGGAATGTATAGAGATGACAAGAATAATTGGGTAGCACCCCTTCCCTTCAAAGAACCTCCCCAACAGATGCCAAACAACAGGGAGCTTGCAGTCAGTCGTTTTTTGTCTCTCAAAAGAAACTTACAGAGAAAACCTCAAATGCAAGAGCAATACGTCGAGTTCATGCAAGGCATTTTCTCCAATGGTCATGCTGAAGTGGCTCCTCCACTGAAACAAGGTGAAGAGTGCTGGTATCTTCCAACTTTCGGGGTTTATCACCCACAAAAGCCCAATAAGATCAGAGTTGTTTTTGATTCCAGTGCCCAGTATTCCGGCGTCTCCCTCAACAGCGTCCTTCTCTCCGGGCCTGATTTGAACAACAGTTTGCTTGGGGTCCTCCTACGATTTCGGAAAGAGGCAGTTGCCATTATGGCAGACATACAGCAAAAACCAGCTCAGTGGCCCAGTGGTTAGAGTGCCCGCCCTGAGACTGGAAGGTTGTGGGTTCAAACCCCGGCAGGGTCATACCAAAGACTGTAAAAATGGGACCCATTGCCTCCCTGCTTGGCACTCAGCATTAAGGGTTGGAATTGGGGGTTAGAAGAAGTGGAGCTCTTTACGTCTCCCTCCTTGCACAGTTATTGATATAATAATATGTGCTAAACAATAAAACAAACAAAAAAAACTAAACCAAATGTTTCATTGTTCCCTGGTGCGTGATGACCACCGGAACTATCTCCGTTTTCTGTGGCATAAGGACAATGATATAAATAAGGAGGTCATCGAAAATCGAATGAAGGTCCATGTATTTGGAAACTCGCCATCACCTGCAGTAGCCGTTTATGGATTGCGCAAAGCCATCCAGGATGGGGCAAAGGACTATGGCGCCGACACAGTCGAGTTTGTGGAAAGGCATTTTTACGTTGACGATGGCTTGATCTCTGTGCCTTCTGCAGCTGAAGCAATTGACTTGCTCCAAAGAACCAAAGCCGCTCTTGCTGAGTCCAATCTGCGTCTGCACAAGTTTGTCTCTAATTCTCGAGCAGTCACAGAAGCCTTTTGTCCTGACGATTGTGCAACAATCATTAAAAGCCTAGATCTGGAAGGTGAAGAAACTCAGTCACAACGAAGCCTAGGTCTCATTTGGGAAATAATGACAGACACTTTCACCTTCTCAGTGGCCACTGCAATTAAACCATTCACTCGCCGAGGTGTTTTGTCCTCTGTTAACAGCATCTTTGATCCTCTGGGTCTGTTGGCACCTGTCACTATGCAAGGAAGAGCGCTACTCCGTGAACTATCATCAGAGTGTTCAGAATGGGATGCACCTCTTCCGGAGAACAAGCAAAACAAATGGAAAAGTTGGAGAGATTCCCTAAAAGATCTTAAAGAGCTTCACGTCCCAAGAACCTACACTATCAACTTCTCTCAGGCAAGCAGAACGCAACGAACTGTATTTATTTTCAGATGCTTCAACCAAAGCAATTGGTGCTGTAACCTACCTCAAAGCAGTCCAACAAGATGACAAGGTTGAGGTAGGATTCATTATGGGCAAGGCAAGACTTGCTCCTCAATCAGAACCCACTATACCAAGGCTTGAACTGTGCGCCGCCGTCTTGGCAGTCGAGATGGCCGATCTAATTCAGGAGGAGTTAGACCAACAGCTGGATGCAGTTCATTTTTACACAGACAGTAAAGTAGTTCTCGGCTACATCTGCAACGAGTCAAGAAGATTCTACACATACGTCCACAACAGAGTGCAGCGTATTCGTCAGTCCTCCAAGCCAGAACAGTGGCATTATGTGCGCACAGAGGAAAACCCCGCAGATCATGCTTCACGATCACTCACACCATCTCAACTGGCAAAAACAATATGGTTCACCGGACCATCCTTCATCTATCGTTCATCTGCAGAAACAAACCAAGCAAGTGGGAAGTTTGAATAAATAAATAACCTAGCTTGTCCCATCCTACACAATGTCATAAAACATCCCCTGCTCTGCTAATCTAGAGGTCAAGGGCTTTAACTTGTCTATTCAGTCCACTGTCACCCCCACCCTTTTTCTCGTAATAAAGATGCTCTTGTGGGAAGCGAGAGTCAGACTTCATTCGACCATCGCTGTAAGCACAGTGACGAGTGAACTCTCCGCCTGCAGGTGTCTAAAATGACTTGCTTGACTCCTGTGTGGTTCTTGCAAAATAAGTTAGAGTGAGCACCACCCTAACATTTTGGTGCCGAAACCCGGGACCCTCATACCCGCCATCTGGCTGACGGAGGAAGACGTGCTGCATTGTCGACAAGCCAGCGTCCATTAGGAGGACCTGGAAAAGAAAGTCCTGGGAAGAGAACTTCTTCGCTGGGCCAGCATCTTAAGTCTACCTTCGTCTGACAGAGGTGGATTGACGGGACCCGGAAATGCAACGAACCAGGGGTCAAGTAAGTTAAAGCCCTAAAGTTGTGTGATTGTTTTGTGAAAGGCGAAAAAGTAAAACTGCACAGGGAAAACATAAAAAATAGGCAAGACAGAAGATTTTAAGTCTTGTGGAAGGAGGGGGTGTTGTAGAGTCCCCCTCCGGATGAAGTGGCTCTTCTGGAGCAGTGGTTTTCAAACTGTTTTATATATTTTTGTAAAATCTCACGTACCTCCGTGTACCCTCATTTGACAACCACTGTTCTAAGGGGTACAACTTTGCGTTGGCAGGGCTGGGTAACAAGACTGTTGTCTTTAGTTCCCAGGGAAGGAAAGGGTGTTGTAGAGTCCCCTCTCCGGATGAAGCAGCTCTTTTTTTAAAAAGAAAAAAAAGAGGACTTTGCGTAGGCAGGGATAAGAAATTTGTGTGGTTGAGTGTGCGACTGGTAGGATAAATTGACTGCAAAGAGAATTTGGTGGAAGGTCAATTTAAACCTGCATTGAGGATCCTCAAAGAAAATAAAAAGAGATTAAAAAAAAACACTGGAAAAACTAAAATTAAGATGAGAAAAAGGAACGATAAATCTCTAGCTCTTGAAGGAGATGAGTTCATGGCGAGTAGATTTCTTGATTGTATGTAATACATAATGAAGTGGAAAAAGAAAAGAGAGAGAGTTGAATTGTGCTAGACTGTGGTTGAAAGCTTCACAAGAGACAAGAGAATAAATCCAAAGGACAGAAAGTTGAAAAGTGCTGCGACTATGTTTGTCAGGCCGGAAGACAATGAGGCCACAGTGCGCAGGCGCACTGTCCCGGCCACGGCTCCAGCCGCAGCTCAAGCAGAAGAGCAAGAGAGGCATTCCGCTCGTGTGCAAAACTTGTATACAACGACTATGCAGTGGGCCAGACATGCTAAAAAAGTGATCCAAAAAGGCAAATGTTCTGATGTATTTCATCTAGATAATGATGGTAGTGATCTAGATGAAGATACAACGGTCATCTTCCAAAGTTCCCAAAGGGGCAGAGGAAGAGTTAGAGACTAACAAGGCCGCAGGCCGCCATTCAATTCAAACTCGACATCAAATTTGGACTGTTGAAATTATGGGGAACGGGGACACTTGGCAAGAGTGTGTCGTCGTGTAAAACTGTACCAATCAAAGGGCAGAAGAAGAGGCAGAGGAAAAGTCACATTTACAGCATGACAAGCTTCCTCTCCTTTGACCCCTCATGCTAATACAGAGAAAGAAAGAATAGATGCCCATATCATATGACAGCAAAACATGTCATTGTCAGATTATCGGAACATTCATAGAGCTCCTGTCCTTACAAGAAGTATGACAATGCTGTTTGTATGCCCAACGACAAATTACCAGGGAATCAAATTGTGTGTGTACACTAAAGTTAGAATTTGCAAATCAAGTGGTAAATGAATGCAACTTGAAGATAAATAAAAAAATTAGAATGTACTGGCCTTGTGTGCGTGGGAGGGACTAGCTCATGATCGACCACAGGAAATGGCCAGCCTGTGACGAATCATTGGTGCTGGGACCTGCCCTACACGCGCGAGAGCTGTGCATGTGTGTTAAAATGATGAAGATTGGCTAAACTTTTAGTGTAAAGAAATTTGCTAGACTGTGGTCTATTCAATTTGCACCGCAGAACAGAAACGATTTGGAAGGATGAAAATGAGAGGAAAAAAAGAGAAATGTGTTTGCGAGCAGAAATTGATCCACACTAGTGCATGTTAAGTGTCGAGCCCTCATGAGAAATTTGAAAAAAAACGACAGAACATGCTTTCAGGAATTGGAAGAAGCAAAATTGTGAATTTAAGACATTACAATGCTACATTTAATAGGAATAATTGATTGATGGTGTTATAAAATTATACAAACTGCTATATGCGAGCTAAATCTGAGAAATTGAGTTCTTTAAATTTAAAAACAAAGGGAAAATCCAGATTAATTTGCCAGTAGTTTTTATGAGTTTAGTTTTTTTTTGGATGGGTGGATTGTTCTATCAGGAACCTTGAGTTGAAAATGGTATATGAATGTTGTGTGGTGAGCTTGGATGAATTGAGACCAATGTGATGGAAAGACTCCTTTTTGGAGACTGTGTGAGATGCAAATGAGCATTGATGAATGATTGCCTTGAATGATAGGAAAATACAGGTTGAATGGTTGAAGCTGTTGGCGACTACTATGGAAAATTAGTAGAGCGACTTTGCTGAAAGAGTGGTTTTCAGTAAGTTGAATGCTAAAATGAAAAACATAGCTTTTGGATTAATGATTAACTAGAGAAAAAACTGGAGAACCAGTAACACATGCAGAAGATGTGTGAACTGGGAAATTGAGAAGCGTTTTGGAAAGAAAGTCAAATTAAATGATGGAATCATATGTAGTAAAGAACACATTCTCCCAAAAAGTTTGTCAAGGTGTGAGGCATGGGCGTTGCCAAGCCTCAGAAGGAGGGAGTGAATAGGACAGATAGTGAAAGATAGTAATAATACAAACCTTTACGACATATGGATTTCCTAATACATTTAGTGTCATACTGTGGTAAAATTCTATTCTGGTATCATGCAATGTATATCTCACTAGTAAGCCTAAGTGTGACCGGGTCATGTTTCGGGTCAGGTTCGTGCGGGATTGTTTGGGCCTTGGTCCATGATCTCATTGGCACGAGACATCTGGTTTCCATTAACAACTGACAAGATATGCACCCGAGTGAGGAAAGGGAGGCTAACTCATAAATAATGAGGAGATATTGGGAGTAATCTGTTGGTCCTTTCTTTAAGACCCTTCCTGGTGCAGATAGGTTAGCAACAAGAGAGATTTAGAGGTTCAACAGAAAGACAGTTAAAAGAAAACAACATTATTAATTTGGACAGTTGCAGGCTAACAGGAGCATGAGAAAGAAGAGCTAAGAAGCGGGATCCAATTTGATCAGGGAGATTGGAAATTAACAACACCATATTCTAAGTCACATTTTTGAGCAACCATGACACAGGTAATAACGTTTGAGAGGTCAAGACATAGATCAGGGCTAGATGTGGAACGCAGACCTCGAGTTAATTTTGAATAATGATACTGAAGACAATGTACTGTCTCATTAAATTGGAACTATAGACAGAACGTAGCTCAAAAAAATAGGATGAGTTGCAGGACTTACAATATAAAGACGAGATCGCTGTTACTAGGAGAATTTGAAGTTTGGTAAACAAACGTTACTAGCGAATTGATGGCAGCAGCTACATTTGGTCACAAGTTTGATGTCCCAGTCTGTCACTCTCAGTGCCAGGATCCCTGAAACTCGATCCCGAGACTCTGCCTGCAGCCATGGACGTCTACAAAACGGTGCCTGGCTTTGAGGCACCTTTGGCCTTGGGCAAGGACAAAGAAAGACTGTTGTTGTACTTGGAGGGGGAAAAGTACACTCCGGAGGAAAGACGACATCCTCGGGGACACAAAAAAGACAGTGAGAAGCGGAGGAACTCACAATGTTGAAAATGGACTCATTTGAACAATGGACTCATTCGAGAGTGATGGATGGGTTGACTCTGAAGCAACAACAAAAGAACACCAACTTGCAGCAGAAGACACATGGACATGAAGTGGCCGACGGCCAAATCGCACTCCTTGCTGTGGCGTGGCTAAACTTGGTGGGGCTTGAGTCAAAGTGGACAGGAGCTTCATTGTGCACTGAGTTTGACAGAACTGAGGAGATTTGATAAAAATCGAATAATGCGTAGAGCTCCAGAGAGAAGCATCATGGTCAGAGATTGAACAGATTGGACAAAACAAATAGGCTAAAACGGTGAGAAACAAGAGCGAGATCTGATGTTTTGGCTCATCAGGCGAAAGAAGTAGAAATTGAGTTAGATACATTTTAGAATAGGACATTTGGACTAAAGTGAATTCAGTCAAGAGGAAGCTAGGTTGCTCACTGTACCTACTCAATAAAATAGTAAGTTCGTTGCTCCACAGTGGAGTTTGGGTGGTCAGAAAGTTGGATACGTTGAATCTTTGACTTTCACACAATCATGCATAGGAGTCGCACAAGGCGACAGTTAACAAGACAATGACTGCAATAGGGATCACTTACGACTGCACCAACATGGAAAAGTAGAAGCAAGGGAGTTGAGTAAGGGATTATATGCTAAACGGTCCGCTATACAGTTACCAATAGGAGGTTCTATCAAAAGAAGCTACATGAGAGATGTATGGAATACCTTTTTGTGTTCTGTATTCGTGCGTAATCTCTGTAAAGTTGTGTCAGGCTGTTGTTGTTCATCTGAGCCTTGGGTGCGCGCTCGGTGTGTGTGCGTTTATGTGCACAACCTGTGTGGGTGCGAACGTGTTAGGAAGAAGACGGCATGGGAAAGGGAATCTCCTTTAAGACAGGAGGCAATAAATGGGAAAGCCCCTGTCATGAACGGTCTTTGGTTAGGAGGAATCATTAGGAAGTGCTCAAACTCTTCTTTCAAACACTCCTATCTGCCTCGTTCAAAAAGGCATTACAATTGACTACAAGAGTTGCAAAAAGCAGATGAAGAACATAGGTAGCATGATCAGGGCCCTCAGGCTGAAGGATGTGTCAAATGCAAATTTACTGCCGCCTGATCTTTCCTCCTCACAGGTCGACAACCCCATCAATCCAGGAGACTGGGTCTACATCAAGGTCATCAAAAGAAAGAACTGGGCCAGCCATGGTGGGAGGGACCATTCCAAGTCTTGCTGACTTCCCCCACCGCAGTAAAGATCGCTGTACGACCCAGCTGGATTCACCTCAGCCACTGCAAGCTACAGGGAGTGCTGGACCCCTCATCTCGGGGTGGTGGCTAAGTCTACGAACAACGATCCCAACTTCGCTAGGCGGGGGTATGTCTCGGTGTTCCTGTCATCTTAGTAGCAACGGGGCTCCACATGCCAGGTGGATCCTCTGCTGCGTTGTGGTTGGAGCATGCTATAGTCTATGGACACATCTGAACAGACCAAGTGTCAATGTTGACCGTGGAAAACGATGGTCACACGGTGAGAACTTTGAGGACTGGTCATGGGACCCCAGAAACCCATACGAAACCAACACTTGGTACCGGTATGTGAAGGTCGCTGTGAGAGCGCACACACAGGAGGGATGTTATCTGTGTTTCCAAAAACTCCCCTTGCTCCACACAAGTTCACTTGGAGGCCAGAGCAATGAATGTCACTGAAGCGAAATGTATGGCATCCATGGGAGGAGTTGGATATCAACACCGTACAGTGACGCTACCCCTACCGCCCTGGACTCGCAGGAATGAATCTGTGATCAAATTGGATTAATCCCAATGTAACTGTTGGAGGACGACAGATGCCACAAGTGGCCTAAACCAGAACGCTACCTGGAATGGACTACACGTGTTTCATCCAAGAAAACATGACCCACGAATGCATTAACAACTACTGCTCTCCAGGAGGAAACTGGATGGGAGCTTTGGACATCACCGCTGTGTGCCAGGATGGGAGAGCCACTTCAAGGCGTAAGGGCTCTCCTGCCAACATGGCTGCACCATTGGACGGGACCTGCTTCATTCAGAACGGATCATGGCTATTTTCATTTTTTTATTGATAGCATTCTGGTCGCCTAAGGCAGAGGGACCGTGTGAGACTTTTCCTGCGATTTAACATCGGCCAGCAGGTTTTTAGATCACACAATAAGTTTGAACTGGAGTATTGAGGGAAAACCTCATCTTCACTGGAAGTTATTGCTATCATTCTTGTTTTTGTCATGTTTCACCCTACACGTTCCCCAGCCCGTCCGCTGTCGTCTCAGTTTTTTATTGATCTTTTTTATTATTGTTTTTATTATTTTTACTATTCTTCTTTATATTTTCTTCCTTGTGTTTGGTTGATCGGGTTCACATAATCATATGATAAAACAGGAGGGATATGTCAGGGTTTTCTAAAACTATCTTGATCGTATGATTATGTTGGAATGTGTGTAACCAGTAATAAATAACCTAGTTTGTCCCATCCTACACAATGTCGTAAAACATCCCCTGCTCTGCTAATCTAGAAGTCAAGGGCTTTAACTTGTCTATTCAGTCCACTTGCACCCCCACCCTTTTTCTCGTAATAAAGATGCTCTTGTGGGAAGCGAGAGTCAGACTTCATTCGACCATCACTGTAAGCACAGCGACGAGTGAACTCTCCGCCTGCAGGTGTCTAAAATGACTTGCTTGACTCCTGTGTGGTTCTTGCAAAATAAGTTAGAGTGAGCACCACCCTAACAACGAGCAACGTTTGGAAAAGAACTGTTGGCTCTTCAAGATGGAAAACCAATTCCCACACAAAGCCCTCTACAAAAACTCAGCCCAATCCTGGATGATGGCCTTATAGTTGTCGGAGGCCGAATCAAGCACTCTGATTTTGAGAACTTTGAAAAGAACCCAATAATAATTCCCAAGGACTCTCACATTTCTCTCCTGCTCACTCGTCACCACCATGAGCAAGTAAAACACCAGGGTCGCCACCTGACAGAAGGCGCAATAAGGGCTGCTGGGCTTTGGCTTATAGGTGGCAAAAGACTTGTCAACTCTGTGATCCACAAATGCATTATTTGCCGCAAACTACGTGGAAAACGGGAAGAACAACGCATGGCAGATCTGCCATCTGAACGCCTTAAAATGTGTCCTCCTTTTACTTATGTGGGCCTTGATGTTTTCGGGCCATGGACAATAACTACCAGGCGTACTAGAGGTGGACAAGCCCAAAACAAGCGCTGGGCCATCATGTTTAGCTGCATGAGTTCGAGAGCTGTACATATTGAGGTGATCGAATCCCTGGACACATCCAGCTGTGTAAACGCCCTGAGACGCTTCTTTGCTCTGAGGGGTCCCGCCAAAAGTCTTTTATCTGATCGAGGTACAAACTTCATTGGGGCATCCAAGGAGCTAAGAATGGACAGTACAGTACAACAGTATCTAAGTGTCCAAGGGTGCATCTGGGAATTCAATCCACCTCATGCCTCCCACATGGGAGGCGCCTGGGAGCGCATGATTGGTGTGGCTCGAAGAATTCTGGACTCCATGCTGCTTCAAAACAAGGTAGAACTAACTCACGAAGTGTTGTGCACTCTCATGGCGGAAGTTACAGCCATCATAAATGCAAGGCCACTTCTCCCAGTTTCTTCAGATCCAGACAATCCATTCATTCTGTTTCCGTCAATGCTCCTCACGCAGAGATCGTGCCTTCTACCACCTCCTGGAGAATTCTTGGAGAAGGACTTGTACACTAAGCAATAGAGGCAAGTTCAGGTTCTTGCCAACCAGTTTTGGACGCGTTGGAGAAGGGAGTACCTGCCCTTACTACAAAAGAGACAAAAATGGACTCAATCTAGAAGAAATCTGCAGGTCGGTGACCTTGTTTTGCTCAAAGACAAGCAGGTCACACGCAACAGCTGGCCTATGGCCCGGGTCACTGCAACATTCCATGGAAAGGACAATCGTGTAAGAAGGGTCGAAGTTAAGGTCAGTGACCAAGGCAACATTAAGACATTTATGCGACCAGTGACGGAAATCATCTTCCTCCTCCCCAAGGACTGATTCTTTCAAGGTTTAGTTAAGCTTATAGTGCCCCCTACGGGCCAGGCGGGGAGTGTGTTGCCTTTAGGGCTGTAATTTCATCAATAAATAATTTCATATGGTTACAATGTTGTAAAAATGTTTTAATAAGTTAAGTAATCATTTCGATCTTGTAATAATAGATAATTCATAGTTTAAGTTGAAAAATATTGTTGTGAAGCGCTACTTCCGGTTTCGCTGAGCCGTCTACAGGATGTTATGAAGTAGCCATGTTGTGGAATGCGGTCAGACTTACATCTGTTGCCATCTGCTGTGATTCATTAACGAGGCAATGCCGTAAGTCGTGTGTCGTTTTAATCTTAATGTTTACGCTGATATTTTGCTATTATTTTGTTAACTTTATTGGATGAGCGCACTTTATTTTCATGTTCTCATCAGCCATTCGCTGACACTATGTAACGTCTGTTGCAGTTTTCACCGCTCAGTAAAGAAAATTACAAGCTAGTACAGTCTCCTGGGTTCTTTGCTGGTGGTTTAACTACGCGTTTCCTCAAGACGCTACAGGGGTATTGTGAAGAAGAAGCTAAAAGACACCAGACCCAACAATGCAAATGAGCTTAAGGCCGCTATTGAAGCATCCTGGGCATCCATAACACATCAGCAATGCCACAGGCTGATTGCCTCCATGCCACGCCGCAATGATGCAGTAATCCGTGCAAAAGGATTCCCAACCAAGTACTGAGTGCATTAATGGACATTTTCAAATGTTTGATTTTGTTTTGCTGTTATAAATCTTTTTTTTTTACTTGGTCTGAGGAAATATTCAAATTTTTTGAGATAGGGTTTTTGGAGGAGTTTTCTTAAACTGTAAGCCGTAATCAGCAATATTAAAATAATAAAAGGCTTGCAATATTTCAGTTGTCTTGTAATGAATCCAGAATGTATGACTTTTTTTTAATTGCATTACAGGAAATAAGGAACTTTATCACAATATTCTAATTTTCTGAAACAGTCCTGTACAGTATTCCCTCAAATATCGCAAGGGTTAGATTAAAAAAAAAAAAACGCCAGCAATAAGGACATACCCACAAATTAGAGGTTGACTTTAATTTTTTTTCCAGGATGGTTCCGCCTCCATTACCCCGTTAAGAGCCCCTCCCAGCCCAAACAGTTCCCTTCCCTCTAAATTCAAGATTCAAGAGTTTTTTATTCGCCATGTTTGAGCGTGCCAAACAAGGAATTTGACTTCGGTAAATCACAGCCTCTGTTCAACATTTACTAGCTGACTAACAACACTCAGGACATGTGAAAAATGGCAAATATTCTCAAACATCCCCTGATCTTAAACTCCCAAGAGGGCAAGGAAAAACTCAAAACTCCAGCTAGGGGAAACGAGAAACCTTGAGAAGAGAGTACAGATGGGAAGGTCCCTTATCCAGGATGACCAGGCTGCAATGGATGCAGAGAGGTCACATAGTACAAACAGTGTAGACAAATGCTTGTTACACTTTATAAATTTAACTTTTAAAACGCAAAATGAAGAATACATGGAGAGCTGCAGGCTGTGAGAAGAGCACGCTCTGTCCCCCAGCAGCAGACGAGTACAACGGAACGTTGGCTAATCCCCTGTACATTCATGTTTTTAAGACAAGCAACGGTTCCCTTCCCTCTAAATCAGAGGTGTCAAACTTATTTTTGACATGGGATACTTTGTAGATACAGATGACCATTATGACCGTGAACTCAAATAAATGTTTAATCACCTCATCAAATTATAACATCATATTACATGCAAACAATCATAGATTACTAGCTCTCTTTTTTTCCTCCTGTCCACGATGATCTCCTTTGTTTTCTTGGTGTTCAGAACCAGGTTATTTGCAGAGCACCAGTTTGTGAGCTTCTGGACCTCCTCCCTATAGGCTATCTCGTCACCATTCGAGATCAGCCCGACCACTGTGGTGTCATCAGCAAATTTTACAATCATGTTGTTGCCGTGGGCCCGACTGCAGTCATGGATATAAAGACAGTAGAGGAGAGGGCTCAGCACGCAGCCTTGTGGTGAACCAGTGCTCAGTGTGCGTGTAGAGGAAGTCTCACCGTCTGGGGCCTGTTGGTCAAGAAGTCTTTGATCCAGGTGCAAGTGAGAGGGGGGAGGCCCAAAATGTCCAGCTTTGTGACCAGAACGTTTGGGATGATTGTATTGAAAGCCGAGCTGTAGTTCACAAAGAGCATTCTAGCATAGCTCTGCTGCTGTTCCAGGTGGATCTGTTCGCCCGGTATGCGAACTGATGGGGGTCGAGTGTGGGGGGGAGGCAGTCCTTGATGTGTTGGAGAACCAGTCTCTCGAAGCACTTCATTGTTACTGGGCTCTTTGACTTGTGAGTGACTGTATGACTGGAAGAGGTGCTTCCGTGAGCTTCCCCTTTGCGAATCAAAAACAATCCTAGCTATCTGTAACACTGTAATAAAGCAGTCATAATGATCAAACAGCCCAACTTCTTATTATGAAATGTCTTTTTGTGAGAATTTAAAGAAGCTTTTCTTGTGTAGTTTTTTTATTTTCAAACTTAACCAATAAAGACCTTCTCATAAGCTAACTGTGAGCCATGAGAGGTCTGTCAGTTATGAAGAGCAACTTTCACACAGTTTGTTTCCCTTGTTTCCCAAGGGAACAGTCTTCAGTTAATGGTGCTTCCCATTTACTTGCAAATTTACAGTGATAACCTTGCTTTGTGCAAGGAAGGAACACAGAACTAACCTTTTGAGTCCGTTTACTTTTGTGTGTGTGTACGTGTGTGTGCGTGTGTGTGTAAGTGTGTGTATGTGTGTGTGAGTGTGTCATTTATCTTTTTATCATGTCTCTGCAGACACATCTGTCTGTACTTCACTGAAAGAAAGAAAGAAAGAAAGAAAGAAAGAAAGAAAGAAAGAAAGAAAGAAAGAAAGAAAGAAAGAAAGAAAGAAAGAAAGAAAGAAAGAAAGAAAGAAAGAAAGAAAGAAAGATGTGGGCTTCTTTCTTTCCCCTTGAGTTGGTAGAGTTGCTGCACATGGATATGGGTATAAATAAGCAGTCGGACTTAATTTGATATCGTATGATGCTGCTAAAAGTTAGTAGTAAAATACAGCAATAAAAGTGTAACCATTTGTCCATAGTAACTGTGTATAAACTGTAGCTCTCCTTTACCTTATCTAAATAGGTGTAGCTCCATGTCTTTCCATCAGCAAATACTCTGGAAATGATCCTTCCTTGACTGTCATACTCCCATTTCTCTGTGGTTGGACCCCTTTGCAAGCCAGTTACCTGCCCAGTACTGGACACACACAGAAAACCACACTAGTCAAATCATATTAATATGAGTTTTTAAAAATTGCAACTTAGATGGCTACCTTGTACTACATTACTTTAAGTCGTTATCTTCCTTTTTTAAACTTAGACCACAGCTAAAATAGACGTTGATTAATCACTCCCTGACATTGTCTACCTTGTTTAGCAATAGTTTGTAGATGTTCTTAGAATCTGTGTGTCTGCGGCAAAGATACTGCAAAAGAAAATGGTTCTTTGAGAAAAGTATCTTTGATGGTAAGTTACTTAAAGTCAAAGTGTGGGATCTGATGGGATGCTGAGTAGTGCATTTGAATTTGACTGTTGACTAGTGGTGCAGGAATCAAGTGATGTGTCACTGCAGCCTACAAGTCAGCATTGACTTGCCACTTAAGATTAATTGTGCTCATTTTCATAGCAATTAATTTGCAATGTAATTAATTAATTTAATTAACACGTTAAACTGATAGCCCTAGTTAGAATGTGACAAGATAGGAAAACAAAAAGCGCCACGTAACTAAAAAAAACATAATTGTGTTAGAATGTAACATGAGCGCCATTCAAACAGAGAATTGTAACTGTGTTAGAATTTAACCAAATATGGGAAGAAAACAATTCAGGTTTACACATTGCTTTCTCTCTCCCTCTGGTGTATCTCTAAACTCTAATAACTAGGGTCCCAAAAGTACTCCGTGTGTAAGGTGGCCTATAATAAGTGATTGGACACTGAATACATAGAATTACATAACAATCCTGATCAAACAAATTAGTGTAAATTCCTCAGGGCACAGATGATTACCTGGAGTATGTCAGGTTAACAGCAAGTAACTTGCTGCTTGGAACCCAGAGTGTCGGATGCCCTTGGGTGTCATAAATGATCTTCAGAAGGAACTTCCGGTGATCATCATAAATCTTCTCTGTTCGTAAAGTGCGATCGTAATCTACAGACAATAGGTTCCTTCCATTCACCTTTGAATGAAAGAGAGATATGTTCACATCTTACAAGGGAAACAAGGCAGTTACCCAGTAGTGGTGAATTTGTCTGTTAATGTTAAAGTGCAGAGGTGGGATGCCCTGAGTCCTTGAGTTTCTGCGAGTATTTCACCCAGTCCAAGTCAGCCAAACACTTTAGAGCAGTGGTCCCCAACCACCGGGCCGCGGACCGGTACCGGTCTGTGGGTCACTTGGTACCGGGCCGCCAAGCCGCACAGAAACAATAAATAAATAATTATCGACGATCAATTAATTCAGGTCAAGACACTCGTCCCGGTCACGTGACATGTTTCCCCAGTCGAGCCCGCAAAGTTAATATGTGGCGACAGGCTAACTAACCAGGCAATGAAGCATTCAAAACTGCTTCAACACATGGAGACCAAGCATCCTGCAATAAAAGACAAACCTTAATCACTTCGGGTGTCATTGTCTCCGATTACGTCTAGATGGGACCGGCTCGTTTCTGAGAAACAAACTCAGTGCTCCCACTAATTCAACGTAATGGTGAGTTTTATTTTTGTCATTTGTACTTGTTTTTATGTCAGTCGTATCATTTTATTTCATCGTATTTATAAATTTATTATAAATGTATTATTTATTGATATAAATGTATTATTTATTTATATAAATGCCGGTCCGCGAAAATATTTCTGACATGTAACCGGTTTGTGGCGCAAAAAAGGTTGGGGACCACTGCTTTAGAGCACAGACTTAACGGTACCACGTCACACACATCGCACAGCTGACATGCAACCAAACAAATAATAGAAATATAACTAAATTCTGTACCTTTTGTTCCCACAAACCGCAATGACATACTTCCCATTTTCACCTATCATCACATTGGGTCAGGAAGGAAACTCAGGGATGGACAGACAATGCCCACCTCTGTTGAAGTGTACACATGCAGTCGAGACAATAGACTGATTAATATTGACCAAAAATTGTCCCACAACTGTAGATCTCATCTTCAGGTGGCAAAAATTCTTAAAGAAAATACTTGGGAAATTACTAAATGATATGGTCCATTTGATTCACTCTTTTGGAACAGTGACACTATATCAGGTTGCTCACTGGTATATCAGAAACAGATACCGTCTTTTCCCATGTATAATGCACAAAATTTAACTAATTTATTGTCCTAAAATCTGGGGTGCGCATTATACATGGGAACAACAATTTTTGAAGAAAATCTCCCTCGAAATAAAACTTGAAATCATCTTTCTTCTTGTTTGTTGTCAACCGCGCATCGCATTCAGCCATCTTGCCCAACACACTTAGTCAGTAAAATTCATAATCGACGACACATCGTTTGATGCAATGGTGCAATCCTTGATGGTGTGTTATTGTCAAATATTGTTTATTTTTTAATCTCCATCGCAAACCGGATATCATACGGAGGCCGCCATGACAGTATGCGCAGAACGGATGCGCAAGACACGTCAGCTATATAAAGAGCGAGAGTTCAGTTCTCTACCTATGTTTGTTGTCAATCGCGCATTGCATTCAGCCATCCTGCCCAACACACTTAGTCAGTAAAATTCATAATTGACGACACATCGTTTGATGCGATGGTGCAATCCTTGATGGTGTGTTATTGTCAAATATTGTTTGTTTTTTAATCTCCATCGCAAACCGGATATCATACCGAGGCCGCCATTACAGATGCGCAGAACGGATGCGCAAGACACGTCAGCTATATAAAGAGCGAGACTTCAGTTCTCTACCTAAATGCGTATTACAGGTAATATTTACCGTTTTTTTCCGTGTATAATGCACGAAATTTAACTAATTTATTGTCCTGAAATCTAGGGTGCGCATTATACATGGGTACAATTTAATTATTATTATTATTATTTTTTATTATTATTATTATTATTATTTTTTTTTTATTTTTTTAAGAAAATCATGGTACAACAAAACCAACAACAGGACTGACCGACAAAGACGTGGAACAAAAAGACAGGGTGACATTACCAAAGACAGGAACAGAAACCAAACAGACATCATGACAGTAACACATGCAATGATCCGACGGTGAGCGAGGGGCAGACAGGACTTAAATACAAAACACGTTACATTGATTGAGGTGACACAGGAAGGGAGGGGCGACGCGAACAGAAACTATGGCAACCTAGACACATAGCAAAACTGGGGACGAGACATGACAAATCTCCCTCGAAATAAAACTTGAAATCACCTTTGTTCTTGTTTGTTGTCAATCGCGCATCGCATTCAGCCATCCTGCCCAACACAGTCAGTAAAATTCATAATTGACGACACATCGTTTGATGCGATGGTGCAATCCTTGATGGTGTGTTATTGTCAAATATTGTTTGTTTTTTAATCTCCATCGCGGACCGGACGTCATACCGAGGCAGTATCACTGCGCATGCGCACTATGGATCCGATGCGAATAGTCCTCTTTTCTTCTTGACTGACAATGAATGTGATAGTTTAATACAATCAGCAAATAACAAAATGCGTATTACAGGTAATATTTTATTTCACAACACTTTGCCTTGTTCCTTTCGTCTCTGGTGGTGCCTTTACGGGCAGTCGGAGAAATCAACGCCAACAAAAAAAATTACATCCAGCCTAGTTAAGACCATACCAAAGACTATAAAAATGGGACCCATTGCCTCCCTGCGTGTGTGACGATCATTGGAACTTAAAATAAATAAATAATAATAAATAAATAAAATAAAAAAAATAAAAAAAATTGGGTGCGTATTATACATGGGTACAGGCTTTTTTCCAGCATCAACATGCCATTTTTAGGGTGCGTATTATACATGGGGGCGCATTATACACGAAAAAAACCCGGTAATTTCACAACACTTTGCCTTGTTCCTTTCTTCTGTGCTGTTCACGCTCCATACGAACACAATGCTCTCGTATCAGACGTTTGCTCGATCACCTGCTCGTTTGCTGTCACAATGTACCCTACACAAATCCGAAACATTTGTTGTGGCTCCGAGTCACTACGAGGGGCAAGTTTTGGTTTCCAAGGGTGTTTTTATTCCTCTTCAACTTCTCTCCCATACAGAGCCGCCTTTTTCACATGTCCGCACGTCACTTTCCTCTCTTTTCATTTTAACCTAACTGATCGCGGTGGTGCCTTTCTGGGCAGTCGGAGAAATCAACGCCAACAAAAAAAATACATCCAGCCTAGTTAAGAAATCACCAGAAAGATCACCATGACAATTGTGAACACACAGAAAGATAATAAATAACCAACTCAGTGGCCTAGTGGTAGAGTGTCCGCCCTGAGACTGGAAGGTTGTGGGTTCAAACCCCGGCCGAGTCATACCAAAGACTATAAAAATGGGACCCATTGCCTCCCTGCTTGGCACTCTGCATTAAGTCAGAGTCAGAGTCAGAGTCAGCTTTATTGTCAATTCCTTCATGCCAAGACACACAAAGAAATCGAAATTACGTCTCCTCCATCCCACGGTGACGAGACACAGTACACGAGTAACATACAAGTAAACAACGGGGGAGAGAGTTCAGGACGCCAAAAGCCTGAAGATCACAAACTTCGCCAGAGGCGAGCAGTGCTTGCATCCCACCACAGAGTCCCGGCACCATTCGTCACGGATGTAGACACGCATTCCACCTCCTCGCGATGTTCCCCCTCGTACAATGGCCCGGTCCGCCCGATAGCACGCTAGCCGCTCCAGATGCACAGCAGTTACGCACTGTCCGGTTCGTAGATCTCAGCAGGCATGTTGATGCCCAGCGATCGAACGTTCGCCCGAAGAAAGGAAGGCACGGCCGGTCGAGCTGGGTTGGCCGCCAGCCTGGCCCGGACGCCCCCGCTCTCGCTTCAGGACGGAGCAGACCGAGCGCCTTTAATGTCCCTGCTTCAAAGTCCAGATCGCCACAAAACTCGCTTCCGCCGATGTCGAGCTGAACCAGCCCGCTGTACTTGTAGCACAACCCGGTGCGACGAGACGAACACACAAAACTGTCGGACAAACCCACATTAAACGACAAAACAAAACACCGTTCGGGACAGAGAGAGGCCGCTGCGTGTGCACGCGCCGCCATCTTACTTCCAGGGTTGGAATTGGGGGGTTAGATCACCAAATGATTCCCAAGCGCGGCACCGCTGCTGCTCACTGCTCCCCTCTCCCCCAGGGGATGGATTAAGATCACACAGGGATGGGTTAAATGCAGAGGACAAATTTCACCACACCCAGATGTGTGTGTGACGATCATTGGGACTTTAACTTTTTAACTTTAACTGGAACATCACTCAAATGTTGGTGATCCCGTTGATAGTCTCACATATTTCTTCGCTATCGAGTTTGCTAGCGCAGTGATACTGACCGGCAGAATAACATCTGGTTGTTCCCAAAGATGATCTTTTTTTCTGAAATAATTTTACGTTTACGGACTTAAGTAGGAGTCAAAATTTGGGTGCGTATTTGTTAGAAAAATGTATATATATGTTATCATGCGTTCTCTAATCAATGCCTTACTGCAATATTACTGCAATATATGCTTGCTGTTTGGCCTTGCTGTTTTTATGATGTACCACAGAAGGACAGTTCCTTTCTAACAAAGACCACTTTGTTAGACAACATGCCTCATTGCTGTCCTGCACCCCAGATGAACCTCCAAGTGACCATTAAAGTCAGGGTTTCCCAACTATCTTGATCGTAGGATTAGGTTGGAATGTATATAACCAGTAATAAATAACTTTGCTTGTTGCATCCTACACAATGTCGTAAAACTTCCCTTGCTATGTTTTAACTAGAGGTCAAAGGTTTTTTCTCCTGTATCCAGTCCACTCAAACTCCTCTTCCCAGATGTTCTTATCAGTATGTAAACACCTAGTGATTTTTGCTTACGAGACAAAGCCCACATGCTTTCCTCCCCCCTTTAGTGGTTATGTCTCACACTGTGGGTAGGGCAAATCCAAATAAAAAGAGCGGGAGTGCCTACAGATATTCAGTGTGTAGAGATTGTCTCAAGCTATCTGTACTGCACTCCTCGCGAGAAAAGACTTAGTATTCTGTCTCACTTGTGGTTTGTTTGCTGTTGCTCTTCTATTCACTTATTCAGTCAGCGAAATAAACCTGGCAGTATTATACATGGTTACAGGCTTTTTTCCAGCATCAACATGCCATTCTTAGGGTGCGTGTTATACATGGAAAAAGACGGTATATACTGTTAAATGTCAAATGCAAAAAACATGGACAGATAGATTACAAAATTGGCCGAGAAGAAAGAAGCAACACGAGGCACATGCACAACGACTGGTCCAAACTTTTTTATTACCATCTTTGGCTTACATGTGAGCAATGTAAAACTGCTGGACATGATTATAGTGATATAGTAAATGTACCCAATGCATGGAGAAGCCTTTGAAGGACTAAAACTGTCGCGCTGCCTTCTGCCAATATTTTAATGTTGTGAGCTTTGCAGCTGTAGCAGTAGTATTAATTAGTTTCTGTTGTATTTTAAGGTAGCACAAATATAATACTTATCACAATTTCAGTGTAACTCTTTTAACATTTAACATTATTTTAACCTGAATGCAGGTTTTTCTTTGGATGTCCACTTTCTAGAGTTGTAATATTTGTCCTGTTAGTTCCAAAGATACAGTCTTTGTATTACAGTTATTTTTCAATATGTGGAGGTAAAAAAACAACTCCTACTTTAACACATGTTTTTAACCAGTTTTTAGTTTTTGTCGTCTTGTCTATAAAGCAGTGACCGTTTCCATATTTTTCATCCTATGTTGATGTAGCCTGGCAATTAAGAAAGTGTGTCTGGAGACCAAGCCCTACACCACAGCTGAGCCATGGTTCAAAACAAACCGTTCAATCAAATTTCTTTATTTGCTGTAATGTATCCTTCATGCTCTATGCCGCTCTTCAGCGGCAGAATCCCATCCTCATTCAAAATGGCATAGGGTAGAGACATGAATTTGACAACCTTATTCAGCAATGAATCAGTCTTGAATAACCAGAAACATGCTGACTGTCTGTTTGGCCACCTTTATGATAAGGGCCTTATCCCCTTACTGCCCAATAGTTCGCACTACATGCGCACTAAAAAGTAAAAAGGAGTTCCTTCATTCTGTTTGGCAATCCAGACTATTTATTGTGAATAAAAAATATTTATTTTAAACTGTATTTTATTTCATTTGTTATACACATTTATGGATATTTTTTATTTAATTATAAAAAAATATATATCACATTATAATTACCGTATTTTCCTACTTTTCTACTACTTTTTGCACAAGCTTCCTGTGGCTTGTGCGGTGCGGTGTATTTATGGATTTTTTGTGATGTTTATTACTTATTCACTTATTCATTCGTTAATAAACAGGTTGTGGACTGCTGTTGTGCGGCACCGCTTTTCTTGGCGGAGGGATATCCAACCAGACACATGGTCACTGGGGAGAAGAGTGGTGTGTTGATTTGATCACATGTCCGTCCGCCAGGCAAATAGTGCCGCACAATTGACACGAACAAGAGACAGAACAAAATCAAGACGGACATTACTGGAGAAAGGAAGCTATTGTACTCAAACCCTCATTACGGGGGACAAAAGAAGCATGTATAATGCTGCTTTTAAATTACCGTTTTTTTCCGTGTATAGTGCGCAAAATTTTACTAATTTATTGTCCTAAAATCCGGGGTGCGCATTATACATGGGTACAAAAAAAAAAAAAAAGTTTTTTTTTTTAAATTTTTTTTTTTTTTTTTTTAAGTCCCAATGATCGTCACACACGCAGGGAGGCAATGGGTCCCATTTTTATAGTCTTTGGTATGGTCTTAACTAGGCTGGATGTAATTTTTTTGTTGGCGTTGATTTCTCCGACTGCCCGTAAACGCACCACCGCGCTTCGTGCGCGCACGGGACAGCAAACGAGCAGGTGATCGAGCAAGCGTCTGATACGAGAGCATTGCGGTCGCATGGAGCGTGTTTGAAGTGAACAGCAGAGAAGAAAGGCAAAGTGTTGTGAAATAAAATGCACAGAACGGATGCGCAAGACACGTCAGCTATATAAAGAGCGAGAGTTGTTTTCTTCCTATTAGTTTCAATTCACAGTTTAATTAGCAGTTTCAATCAGCAAATAACAAAATGCGTATTACAGGTAATATTTTATTTCACAACACTTTGCCTTGTTCCTTTGGTCTCTGCTGTTCATCCTAAAACACAAAGGCGCTCTTTAAGCAATGCGACAGTGAGCGCCCGGCGCGCTGCACCAAATTAAGCTCCCTGCACAGTGCGCACTGAGGTCCACTTAAATTTTAGAAAGTACATCAGGACTTTAAAAATATCTTCTAAATTTCAGCGACGGCTCTGTCACAATAATCGACCAGCCCGGTGCAGTTGGGCGGTCGGCGGCGCGCTACGGTTGAGCGTTCTCTCGCACGCTCTCTCTCTCGCTCTCTCTCGCTCTCGCACACACGCAAACCGGATATCATACGGAGGCCGCCATTACAGATGCGCAGAACGGATGAGCAAGACACGTCAGCTATATAAAGAGCGAGAGTTCAGTTCTCTACCTAAATCCGTATTACAGGTAATATTTTATTTCACAACACTTTGCCTTCTTCCTTTCTTATCTGCTGTTCACTTCAAACACGCTCCATGCGCACGGAGCGCGGTGGTGCGTTTACGGGCAGTCGGAGAAATCAACGCCAACAAAAAAAATTACATCCAGCCTAGTTAAGACCATACCAAAGACTATAAAAATGGGACCCATTGCCTCCCTGCGTGTGTGACGATCATTGGGACTTAAAAAAAAAAAAAAAAAAAATTAAATTTTTTTTTAAAAAAATTCATAAAAATTGGGTGCGTATTATACATGGGTACAAGCTTTTTTCCAGCATCAGCATGCCATTTTTAGGGGTGCGTACTATACATGGGGGCGCACTATACACGGAAAAAAACGGTAAAGGCAGTCGATTTGGCTATTAACGAAGGCAATAGAGCTGCTGCATGTACTATAGAGCAGTGTTTCCCAACCTTTTTTCATTCACGGCAAACCTTTTCATTGGAAAAAATCTTGAGGCACACCACCAACAAAAATCTGTTAAGTGTTACACCAGCTTCTATATTAAAATCAGTTATATTACAACGAAAGACGTAAAGTCCTATTCGTATGTACGTATGAAGAGTCGAATAATTGAATACAAATAAATACTAAATATTATTTTAAACGTACTGTATTTCTTCGTTTAAATAAAAGTGAGTTTTTTAAAAATCTTTTAGACAGTGTAAGGAATAAACTATTGAAAGTGATTGTGATTAAAATCCAAAAGAATCAACATGACTTTGTTTACTGTTTTAGACTAGCGCTATAAATATTACAACAATAAGAACAATGTCACTTCTAAAGACGCTCTGCTGTTCCAACAGCAGCTGAGTGGCTATCTCAGTCGAGGTGTGTCAACTTGACTGTGTATTTTATGTTGGTGAAAAATTAACAATCCAGGTTCTCTGGTTGAACTGCATGCTCTGATTTCCATCGGATCACAAACGCCCCACAACCGTCATAGTGTCTGTCCCTGTTAGCAGAAGGACACAGCAACACACATAAACTGAATATGTGCCGATGCAATACAGACCGACACAACATGAAATCTCAAGATTCTCTGATTCTCCACGCGTGCACGATTAGCAAGTGGCTGACCAGGCCTTGCGCAAACTGACCAGTGGTTGGCGATCCTGTTTACAATGCGCTCCGGAATTAATATTGGACAATTCCGCGGCAAAGCTGAACATCTCTCACGGCACACCAGTGTGCCGCGGCACAGTGGAGGGAAACACTGCTATAGAGGTTTCCTCCGGCCACTAGAGGGCACAGGGCTATTGTTGATGAGATCTTATTTTTTCAGTGTTTTTTTTTCGGGTCATGTCTCCTCCAGAGCTTCACGTGTAACTTGTATCGCATTGCCAACTTTCCCCCTGTAAGAGGTCCCATTTTATGTATTATTAGTTGTGTGTTGCTAGTGTTCCCTGCACATTAAGTTTAATATGCTCCGGAGTTTTTAAAGGCTCTGGATGTTGTGGGGGTGTCCTGGCTGACACACCTCTACAACATCGCGTGGACATCGGGAACCTCTGGATTGGCAGACTGGGGTGGTGGTTTCCCTCTTTACGAAGGAGGACCGGAGGGTGTGTTCCAACTACAGAGGAATCACACTCCTCAGCCTCCCTGGTAAGGTCTATTCAGGGGTGCTGGAGAGGAGGGTCCGTCAGGAGTTCGAATCTCGGATTCAGGAGAAGCAGTGTGGTTTTCGTCCTGGCCGTGGAACAGTGGACCAGCTCCATACCCTCGGCAGGATCCTCGAGGGTGCATGGGAGTTCGCTTAAGCAGTCCACATGTGTTTTGTGGACTTGGAGAAGGCGTTTGATCAAAGTCAAAGTCAAAGTCAGCTTTATTGTCAATCTCTCCACATGTCACAACACACAAAGAGACCGAAATTACGTTTTTCTCTATCCCACGGTGACGAGACACATAACACGATAGACATACATGTACGCGACACAATATAAAACCAAGAAGGCAAAAATTCTAACAATCAATAGGAAGAGTGATGAATAAATAATAAATAAACAGATAACACAATAAATAACGGAGCCAGCAAGCATAGCGCAAAAGTAAAAAACATCATAAACAAAAAGGCACAAACAATAAATAAGAGTAATAACAAATAATAAATAATAAGAGCCAGTGTGCAGTCAGACAGTCCAGACAGTAAAAGTACAGGACGCTACGCAGAACGGGGGAGCGAGTTCAGGATCCTAACAGCCTGGAGTATGAAGCTGTTTGAGAGTCTGGAGGTCCCTCGGGAAGTTCTGTGGAGGGTGCTTAGGGAGTACGGGGTGCCGAGCCAACTGATAAGGGCGGTTTGGTCCCTGTATCATCGATGCCAGAGTTTGGACCGCATTTCCGGCAGTAACTCGGATTCGTTCCCAGTGAGGGTTGGACTCCACCAAGGCTGCCCTTCGTCACCAATTATGTTCATAACTTTTATGGACAGAATTTCTAGGCGCAGCCGAGGTGTTGAGGGTGTCCGGTTTGGGAATCTTGGCATTGCATCTCTGCTTTTTGCAGACAATGTAGTGCTGTTGGCTTCTTCAAGCTCCAGCTCTCACCGCGATCAGTGCGGACATGTGAAAAAGGCGTGCGGACATGTGAAAAAGGCGCCTCTGTATGGGAGAGAAGTTGAAGAGGAATAAAAACACCCTTGGAAACCAAAACTTGCCCCTCGTCGTGACTCGGAGCCGCAACAAATGTTTCGGATTTGTGTAGGGTACATTGTGACAGCAAACGAGCAGGTGATCGAGCAAGCGTCTGATACGAGAGCATTGCGTTCGTATGGAGCGTGTTTGAAGTGAACAGCAGAGACGAAAGGAACAAGGCAAAGTGTTGTGAAATAAAATATTACCTGTAATACGCATTTTGTTATTTGCTGATTGAAACTGCTAATTAAACTGTGAATTGAAACTAATAGGAAGAAAACTGAACTCTCGCTCTTTATATAGCTGACGTGTCCGTTCTGCGCATCAGATCCATAGTGCGCATGCGCAGTGATACTGCCTACCTATGACGTCCGGTCCGCGATGGAGACAAAAACAAACAATATTTGACAATAACACACCATCAAGGATTGCACCATCGCATCAAACGATGTGTCGTCAATTATGAATTTTACTGACTAAGTGTGTTGGGCAGGATGGCTGAATGCGATGCGCGATTGACAACAAACAAGAAGAAAGGTGATTTCAAGTTTTATTTCGAGGGAGATTTGTCATGTCTCGTCCCCAGTTTTGCTATGTGTCTAGGTTGCCATAGTTTCTGTTCGCCTCGCCCCTCCCTTCCTGTGTCACCTCAATCAATGTAATGTGTTTTGTATTTAAGTCCTGTCTGCCCCTCGCTCACCGTCGGATCATTGCATGTGTTACTGTCACGATGTCTGTTTGGTTTCTGTTCCTGTCTTTGGTAATGTCACCCTGTCTTTTTGTTCCACGACTTTGTCGGTCAGTCCTGTTGTTGGTTTCGTTGTACAATGATTTTCTTAAAAAAAAAAAAAAAATACTTTTTTTTTTAAAAAAATTGTACCCATGTATAATACGCACCCTAAAAATGGCATGCTGATGCTGAAAAAAAGCCTGTACCCATGTATAATACGCACCCAATTTTTATGAATTTTTTAAATTTTTTTAATTTTATTTTTTTTAAGTCCCAATGATCGGCACACACGCAGGGAGGCAATGGGTCCCATTTTTATAGTCTTTGGTATGGTCTTAACTAGGCTGGATGTAATTTTTTTGGTTGGCGTTGATTTCTCCGACTGCCCATAAACGCACCACCGCGCTCCGTGCGCGCATGTGAAAAAGGCGTGCGGACGTGAAAAAGGCGGCTCTGTATGGGAGAGACGTTGAAGAGGAATAAAAACACCCTTGGAAACCAAAACTTGCCCCTCGTCGTGACTCGGAACCGCAACAAATGTTTCGGATTTGTGTAGGGTACATTGTGACAGACAGCAAACGAGCAGGTGATCGAGCAAGCGTCTGATACGAGAGCATTGCATATGTTGTACCATGACTTTCTTTAAAAAAATACATAAATAAATAAATTAAAAAATTTTTTTACCCATGTACACCCCAGATTTTAGGACAATAAATTAGTTAAATTTTGCGCACTATACACGGAAAAAAAGGTAGTTAAATTTTGCGCATTATACACGGGAAAAAACGGTACTAATAATCTAATTTGAGTTGAGGCTTTTTTTTCTTTGGTTTGCGAGCAAAAATTGGTGTCTATTATATGTAGGTACTGTGTTACAGCTACACCTGGTATGAAATCTGTTTTTCAAAGAAAATTGTTTGGTACTGTACACTTTGATCTATCATAGTACCGTATTTTCCGCCCTATAAGGCGCACCTAAAAACCTAAATTTTTATCAAAAGTCGACAGTGCGCCTTATAGTCCGGTGCGCCTTATATATGGATCATGTGATGAATTTGTTGATCCATACTGGTTGTACACAGTGCTCTGCCAAAATGTTTTAGTACGTTTTAGTACAACTAGTAAATTACAAGGTCGCATCGCTTCCCAACATTACGGTAACTGTAGTCAGGGGGCGTCACCGAATAGCTGTTGTACCCGCGAGCTGAGGCTCATGGGTTTTTGTGGATGGCTAATGTTATAACGATAGCTGCTATACGCGCGAGGCTATTTCATGTCAAAATAGGCTGCTCTGTTAATGTTTCGAGTAAATCTACGGATCGATATGGAAGAGAAACATAAGTAAGTAGTACCAATGCGTTAGATCGAACTTTAGTCAGTTCTGATCATTTTATAGGAGATCGTTTGAGAAACGCGATTGTTTACATTTTGCTGAGGCTCATGGGAGATTGCGAGCTGAGGCTCATAGGAAATTGCGAATGGCTAATGCTATAACGATAGCTGCTATACGCGCGAGGCTATTTCATGTCAAAATAGGCTGCTCTGTTCATGTTTCGAGTAAATCTACGGATCGATATGGAAGGGAAACATCGGTAAGTAGTACCAATGCGTTAGATCGAACTTTAGTCAGTTCTGATCATTTTATAGGAGATCGTTTGAGAAACGCAATTGTTTACAGAGGGCTCGTTGGGGATTGGCTTGTGGGTGCATACCGCAACCCTAGTCAACCTCAGTTTGTTGCAGTAAAGCTTCCATTTTATGCGCCTTATAGTCCGGTGCGCCTTATATATGGACAAAGTTTTAAAATGTGCCGTTCATTGAAGGTGCGCCTTATACCCCGGTGCGCCTAATAGGGCGCAAAATACGGTAGTAGTGCTGGCTGGCGGGCGGGCGACCCAGCCACTAGCTCTTAGTCCCACGTTTACATCACCCTGTTCCCGTTTCTAAGCAACCACAGCTGCGCACCGCAGCAACAACATAAAACAATTTTGCGGACATAAACAATCACAAACACTAGGATTAATATATGGATGCACACTTTTGTTGTCAGTTGAGTGCAATAAGTGTCAGCGCAGAAACAAGTAACTTTGGTTTCATGTTCCGCAAAAACAGTCTTTATTATTGTTTTGAGGCATGAGATTTTGTGTTGACTAATTTTTGTGATGACTAATTTTTGTGATTGATACAACTACTAGATTAGTTGACTGCTACAGTATAAGCTACCTTTTGCCGCAGCTGGAAAAGCCAGCTAGATATGTCGTGTTGTCTAACAGATGGCTGGGTAAACAAAAGGTGCTATGTGTGAAATGTTAATCTCTTATCTCATGCCAGACCCAAGGTTTCATTCAGTTTACAGCAAAACAAAGGAATTGTTTTCTTGTTGTAATATTGGCAGTCAGTGTAATTAGCAATATCTTGACATAGCATGCTTTTTTCTTTTCTTCTTTTTGTCTAATGTCATTTTGCGTGGTACTCACTCTGAGCTTCCTTCCAAAGACAATGATTTTTCCTCGAGTCTGTTCCTTCCTAAACCTCCACTCCACCAGATTTTGGCCGTTCCCTCCTGGAAGTGTCATGTTGCGTCGCGCCACAGTTGGGTTGGCGGCACCTGGATTTTGACAGAAAAAGACAGCATGCCAACAATGTCACTGTATGAATTTCCAGTATGCTGTAGAAACAAATGTTGTGGGTTAAATAGCGAAGCTTGTGCTAAGTCAACTTTGGTCAAGTTTATTCATATAACCCTTAATCACAGACAAGTCTCAAAGGGCTTCACATGGCCAAAGTTGACAATTATTCTCAACGTCACGGAAGCAAGACAGTAAATTTAGTTGTATGATTTCAGTTGAACTTTATTCTAGTATTTAACCATGTACTGTACTGTACTGTACTGTACTGTACTGTACTGTACTGTACTGTACTGTACTGTACTGTACTGTACTGTACTGTACTGTACTGTACTGTACTGTACTGTACTGTACTGTACTGTACTGTACTAACGGATAGTCACACGCAAATCCATCCAAGCCCTCATCTTCTGTATCCGAATTAAACAGTTGATGATGTGCACCATTAAACATGTCAAGTTCCCTCTCGTCATTGTCTCATCATTGTCACGTTGCTATTCTGCTAGAATTCCGGCTTTCCAGAAAGCTCTAATTGTGCCTCGTAAGCATGTTTCTGTCGATGCCATTTTATAGGGTCTTAATGCTGTTTGCACAAATGGTTGTATTTATTCATCACTGGTGGGGGAGGTACGTATGTACTCTACGTATTACGTACAGTTCTCTGATTGGTTCAATGCCCTGGTCTACGTATTTTACGTACTACAACGTAATGTTCTCTGATTCGTTCATCTGGTCTCCATATTACGTCTACATCTTCAGACTAGAGTGTCAACAAACAGCTTAAAAAATATGTTGACACCTTTTGAAGAATTGTTTGCCATCTGCCAAACTGCACACCACCCACTAAGCGAGGTATGCATCTTGTAGCACATATATGGAATGCTGGTATAGACTGATATAGAATTGAAGACTTTTTACAAGTCAGAATACTAAAACTTATTGACAGTGTCGCAATCAGTGCATCTTTAAAGAAAACTACAAATACTGGGCCGTAAGCTACTTGAGGTTTACCAACCATATTTCATCTGACAACCATTTATTGTGTGTAGCCCATGGACCACACTTGAACACACTACTGTAATTTTCGGACGATAAGCCGCAACTTTTTTCTCAAATTTTGAACCCTGCGGCTTACAGTCGGTGTGGCTTATCTTTTTTATTTCTGTGATTTTTGTGATGATTTGATCACTTTTATACACTCGTAAAAAGGCTGTGGGCTGTTGTTGTGCGGCACCGCTTTGCTGGGCGGAGGGATATGTGACACCATCACTGGGGAGAAAAGTGGTGTGTTTAATCGCATGTCCATCCCCCAGGCAAATAGTGTCATATAATTCACACAAAGAAGAGACAGAACGAGATCAATACGGACATTACTGAAGAAAGAAAGCTTTTATACACAAGCCGTCATTATGAGGGACATAGGAAAAGCATATGATGCTGCTTTTAAGTTAAAGGCAGTCAATTTGGGCCATTGTTAATGACATCTGTTGTGTCACCCTTTTCTTTCTTTATTTCCCAGTCACATCTACTCTGGAGCTATTTCGTGTAGCACGCTCGTTTAATGTAACTTAGCGCTTCGTGCATGAATAAAATTAGCATGAAAATGCATCATGGAAAATCCTAGGAGAAATGCATAAAAGCGATGACGAAAGAGAGACTGAGAAAGTGTGTGGCGAAGGATATCTAACGCTATTCCAATCAGACACTGAGGAGGAAGACTGATGGTTTCAGTGCACAGGAGGAAGATGACTTTTACTGGCTCTTTTTTCACTTTTACTGGTATGTTTCTTTAAACAGCCTTGTTAGTGCTATGCTACCGTGCTGCTGCTGTGTTACCGCCGCGTCTCAGTGACTTTTACCCGTATGCTTTTTTTTTAAATTCAGCCCTATTAGTACTGTGTCACTTCCGTGTTGCCGCGTCACAGGCAGTGTTTGGTAAGAAATGTTAAGGTATGTTATTAAAACTTTAAAAAGGCTTTCTGTGTACCATATTTCGTTGTAAATAACTCGCGTGCACATGCGGCTTATAGTACGGTGCGGCTTATTTATGGGAAAACCCCCAACATTTTCAGCGATTTTTTGCTGGTGCGGCTTATAGTCAGGTGCGGCTAATAGTCCGGAAATTATATATACGTATATGTATATGTAATGTATATGTAAATAAAGCAGCCTATACACTGTAACAGCAGGACTTCTCATTCAGTTTGTGCACTTACCTGCCAGAATATGAGGCTCAGTCTGATAATGTGTATCCATCCCATTGGCATAGATGACTCTAAGAGAATGATCATTACCCACTTGGTAGCTGTTTCGAAGCTGGTCTGAGGGGGTAGAGAAACACGTAATTACCATATAGACGAGATATATTTCTTAAAAAAAAACGGATTGATTATTATGGTTTTGGTTATAAAAGGAGACAGAAGAATGATAAGACAATGAACAAAGGGGAGTAAAAACAGGTCAATTAATTTCCATTTCCTTATTTGAACCTGCTAATGGAGCACAGAGCAGGTATTACCATCCCGCTGCCTCTTTTAATTAGGTTTCCCTTGACCTCACAGCACTAATGGTGTGTGTTGTGTGTGTGCGCGTGTGTAAATGACCACCAACCTACAAACTATTTCCGTCTTTAAAAACTACAAAAATATTTTTATCATCTGTCATAGCAGATAAACATAAATGGATTCTAGATTCAGAGAAGTAAGATGGCGGCGCGTGCACACGCAGCGGCGTCTCTCTGTCCCGAACGGTGTTTTGTTTTGTCGTTTAATGTGGGTTTGTGCGACAGTTTTATGTGTTCGTCTCGTCGTACTGAGTCGTGCTACAAGTACAGCGGGCTGGTTCTGCTCGACATCGATGAAAGCGAGTTTTGTGGCGTTCTGGACTTTGAAGCGGGGACATTAAATGTGCTCGGTCTGCTTCGTCCTGAGGCGTCGCCGGACTCGCCTGCTATTCCTCCCCCGGTTGGGAAGCGTCGGAAGCGGTGTGCGAGGAGGCTGAAGAGGGGCGAGCGCGGGGGCGTCCGGGCCAGGCTGGCGGCCAACCCAGCTTGCCCGGCCGTGCCTTCCATTCTTCTGGCGAATGTTCGGTCGCTGGGCATCAACATGGAAATCTACGAACCGGACAGTGCGTAACTGCTGTGTGCTCATGTTCACTGGGACTTGGTTGACCGTCAACATTCCGGACTCTGCTGTGCATCTGGAGCGGCTAGCGTGCTATCGGGCGGACCGGGCCATTGTACGAGGGGGAAAGTCGCGAGGAGGTGGGATGTGCGTCTACATTCGTCACGGATGGTGCCGGGACTCTGTGGTGGTATGCGAGCACTGCTCGCCACTGGCGGAGTTTGTGATCTCCAGGCTGTTAGGGTCCGGAACTGTCTCCCCCCTTCTGCGTGGCGTCCTGTACTTTTGCGCTTTGTTCTGACTGTCTGCTGTGCACTCTTGCTCTGTTTTGCTCCTCTTATTTACTGTGTTATTTGTTTATTTATTATTTATTCATCACTCTTATTGGTCATTGTTTGTGCCTTCTTGTTTTTATTTTGCGTTGTTTACTTGTATGTTCTACAAAACATACATGTGTTGTATATCGTGTACTGTGTCTCGTCACCGTGGGATAGGGGAAACGTAATTTCGATTTCTTTGTGTGTCTTGGCATGAAAAGATTGACAATAAAGCAGACTTTGACTTTGACTTTTTGACTTTGTAAAGAAGCACAGCTCATTCGATGGGCAGGGTTTTATTAAGACAAGGGATTTGACAGACGCTTGTGAGTTTTGCAGACGAAGGAAATAGATGTGCCAAACGCTTATTTCCAAAAGAGAGAGGAGCACAGGATGACACACAAGAGCGACAGCAGTCACACTCAGGTGGACTGTTTTGTGTGTAGTTGATGAAACCTGAGAGAGATTTTGATGTTGTTCATTGGTGACAAGAAAGACCACATTCAGACATCATCAGATGATACTACATGATATTATTATGGTGGTGGGAAAAAGGAAGAGTGTAAATGGGGGTAGACCTGAAGACCAAACGATGAAGGTTAACAAAGAAGACATTTTGTGAGTCAAGAAAAGCTTTGTGTTGTCTGGATGAGCTGGCAGATGATTGATCTGATATAGCAGGAGTGATTTGAGAGACCAGTAGGAAATTATTTGATGTTTCTCTGGGCAGACATAAGAAGATAATGAACACCAAACAAGGATATTCAGAAGTGTAGAGGAGAGGAGGATGATGAAGAAGAGATTTGGTAGAAAGAGTGAGGACCACAGACAGGAGTTAAAGAAGAGGATATCAAAGTAGAAGAGGGAGATGCCAAAAGCCCACAGAAAGTACAGTATATGAGTTGTATGAGAGCTTGGACACAAAGGAGGGACAGCATTTTACAGATTGATGAGGCAGAGGGCTCAAGTGGGAAGGCTTAATACGCTCCAAAAAGTGGACGTTTGTGAGCAACAGTTGTGTCAAATCTATGCCCAGAGAATAGAAACCCTGCCACAGTCTAATCAACGGGCGCGTAAACGAGCAAGTTCCCGAGAGCTTGGCCATTTCTCAACGCTTGTCTGTTCTTACGTCATTTTGATATCCTGAAATGTCTTCAGTGGCGCAAAAGTTCTGTTCCAATTGAAAGTACGAATATACCAAGAACGCATGGAATACGCGAATCTTGTTTTTGTCAGATAGCTTAAACCAAGGAAGCATTGGTTACCGTTTTTTTCCGTGTATAGTGCGCCCCCATGTATAATACGCACCCTAAAAATGGCATGCTGATGCTGGAAAAAAGCTTGTACCCATGTATAATACGCACCCAATTTTTATGAATTTAAAAAAAAAAAAAAAAATTTAATTTTTTTTTTAAGTCCCAATGATCGCCACACACGCAGGGAGGCAATGGGTC